>NW_004949107.1:4384386-4411892 GCF_000317375.1 Microtus ochrogaster | reverse complement strand
TTTATAACTTATTAGCAAAATATCAAACAAATGAAAAATAAAGTATAATTAAAGTATACGAGATTTCTAAAATATCACACCACTCGGTGATTATTCCTTGATGAAATATGTTTGAATTCTTTCTCCCCCTGTCATGTTTCATGTAGCTAATTGCACTAATTGAGAAGGTACAATTTGCAATCATAGTTCAAACGTATAGGACCAGAGTTTGGGCATGTAGAGTTAGGAAGTTTCTGCACAGAAGCATGAAGTACCTCTCAACTCCCTCCTGAATGCTTTCTCCAGCTTAACACTCTGTCTGGGAGGACAGGGAACTCTTAAGGACTTCAGCATCAGCCTTGACAGGAAGACTGCCTCTGTGTCTTCCGGTCTCACTTATCTTTGGCCACCACAGCCAGGACTGACCCTTGGCTCTCTACCCATGGAAGCATGCAGAGCCCTTGAGTCTCCTCAACTCCCAGCTCTGTCACAGCTCTTTCCTTGAGTATTCCAAGGTGCTCTTGTGCATGGGAGGAAAAGTTGTAAGCCTGATCTCAACTGAGCTTCTGTACCTCAACTATTCAATTCCTGGACCTCTCTGATAGCTATTTATCCAGTCCTTGTTCCTGAATGGCGTGTGTGTGTGTGTGTGTGTGTGTGTGTGTGTGTGTGTGTGTGTGTGTGTGTATGTGAAGGGAAACACTTCCCTGGCAGAATTCTACCAAACAGTGCTTCAGATTGATTCTGCATGAGCTCCAAAGACATCAGGAGTAGTGCAATTTGGTACACATCACGAAACATCTGCTTTCAACCCAAAGATCTGCCTTAGTCTTTGAAGTACCTTCACTCAGGTAAAACTGCACTCTAGACCATAGAAAAGAATTTCCATACAAGCTAGTATGGAGCCCAGATACAGTTTACTAAAAGAGCATTCAACAGATTGTATGAGCTATAAAAGAAGAGATGCTTGGGAATAAAGATGACACAAACACACACTTTTCTGTTTTTATTTTTAATTGTTTTTATACTGTTGCTAATGAGTTAAAGGGTTCCTTATATGTTTTAAATGCTAATCAGCCCTTTATTGGAACTCAGATTTGAAAATACTTTTTTCCAATCTGTTGCTGTGTTATATTTAAGCAATACATTTTATTGTGACATTTTTAGTGTCAGCCATACGTCATTGTAGTTTGATCTTATTTGCTTCCCACTGTACATCCCTATCTCTCTTCTCTCATTTTGCTGGTCCCCTCCCTCTGCTTTGATGTCACATGTATTCCATTAACCTTTATAATCTCCTCTCCCCTTGACATGTCTTGCCCTCCCCTCACGGTCTCATTGTCTTGAAAATGGGAGGCTGCTATGTTCAGCAAGTCCGGTTTTATCCCATGCTTTTTCAGACTCAGGCCAGCTGGCCTTGGTGAATTCCCGAAAGAACATCCCCATTGTCTCAGTGTGTGGGTGCACTCCTCGCGGTCCTGAGTTTCTTGCTCGTGCTCCCCCTCCTTCTGCTCCTGATTTGGACCTTGAGATTTCTGTCCGGTACTCCAATTTGGGTCTCTGTCTCTGTCTCCTTTCATCGCCTGATGAAGGTTAATATTCAGGGGGAGGACTACTGAGAACTCAAGAACAATGGCAATGGGTTTTTGATCCTACTGCACATACTGGCTTTGGGGGAGCCTAGGCAGGTTGGATGCTCAACTTACTAAACCTGGATGGAGGTGGGCGGTCCTTGGACTTCCCACAGGTCAGGGAACCCTGATGGCTCTTCAAGCTGATGAGGGAGAGGGACTCAATCGGGGTAGGGGGAGGGAAATGGGAGGCGGTGGCGGGGAGGAGGCAGAAATCCTCAATAAATAAATAAATTTAAAAAAAAAGAAAATGGGAGGCTGCCATTTATATGCACAGAGACAAGGGGGATGGTGAGCTGAACTGCCATACTCTTGTCTTTCCTATCGCTCATGTTGGTGTGACACCTCTATAGGACTCATGTCCAAGGTCTGCCAAGGCGGTGTTTACTTTAAAAGTTTCCCTCATTTGTATAGCAAGAGCCTCTCCAGGCCGAATGCAGCTTTGCATTGTGCGATGGCCAGGCTTCCTCTCCTGCCTTGATTGCACCCAGATGGACGGTTAAGAGTTCCAGGGAGGGGCTGGAGAGATGGCTCAGCGGTTAAGAGCATTGCCTACTCTTCCAAACGTCCTGAGTTCAATTCCCAGATACTACATGGTGGCTCACAACCATCTGTAACGAAGTCTGGTGTCCTTCTTTAGGCATGCACACAGACCTGTATACATAATAAATAAATAATAATAGAAAGAGTTCTAAGGAGTGAGTTGCCTTCTGAATGCTCTGGAAGTGCGAGAAGCAGCTACGACATTGAGAGCTGTACAGGCAGAAGACCTGCCTTTATACTTCTGGTCCTCCTAAGTGTTGATCACTGTGCTGGAATAACACAGCTGTAGATGTCAAGTGGATTGAGGAAGCTCTAAGTTCTGAAGCTCTGCAATGCTTGGTAGACAAATGGCTCCAGAAGTGGTCTCGCCTAGTGACTACAGCTCAGAGCTATCAGAGACCCCAGGATTACACTGAGTTCACAGTGTGCTCCGAGCCACTGAGGACAGAGTTATCTTTCCCTGAAAAAAAAAAATGTCTTCTTCACCTCTCTACACTAGGAAATCTTCTGGATGAAACCTTGTGTGACTTGGATTAGGTGTGCTGCCCATCTTTTCTTCTGCATTTTTGGGAGCATCCTTTATGACGTTTTGAAGCTCTTCCTTCCTTCCTTTCTTTGGGTAGTCCTTATTTTTCCCATTCTGATTCTTGTCTCCCAGCAAGACACACAAAGGCGGTTTTGGTCCTCCTCTTACCTGAGAATTTGCCTTTGGAGTTTAGATTATTTACCTTGCTGTCCAGAAACACTTGATTTGATTAACTAAATTCACCCACCTCATCTTCCTTTTGTTAATATGTACTTTTGGTGTCATAGTTAAAACTTCACTGGCAAAGCTGATCTCAACAAAATTAGTCTTCTTGGGGGTTTTATGGTTTCAGGTTTCATTTTAATATGTTTTGAGTTTATTTCTTTCCTTCATTTTATTTTATATATTTTGCTGTTTGCCTTGCATATATGTCAGTGCACCATGTGTATATAGTGCCCATGGAGGACAGAGTGGGTCTCAAACTCCATGGGACTAGAGCTATAGACAATTGTGAGCAATCATGTGGAGGAGTGGGAACCAAACCCAGGTTCTTTCAAGAGCAGAAAATCACTTAATCACTGAGGCATCTCTCTAGCCCAGCATTGATCTTATCTATGATGTGAATCAAGAGTCCAGTTTCATTCTCTTGCTAATTGATATTCAATTTTTCAAATACTATTTGCTGAAAAGACTACCATTTCCCTAATATAGATTCCAGGCATCCTTGTTGAAAATTAGTTGACCATATATGCTGAGCTCTTTCTAAACTTCTCTGATTCTTAATAAAAATTGTATCACGCCAGGCGGTGGTGGCACACGCCTTCAATCCCAGCACTCGGGAGGCAGAGACAGGCAGATCTCTGTGAGTTCAAGGCCTGCCTGGTCTACAAGAGCTAGTGCCAGGACAGGCTCCAAAGCTACAGAGAAACCCTGTCTCGAAAAACTAAAAAAAAAAAAATTGTATCTAAAACCAAACAAGAAAAAATCTATTATTTAGGAACTGGAGATTTGGCCGAATGATAGAGTATGCTTTAGCATGCTCAGGGCCCTAGCTTCAGTCCCTAATATTGCCTAATGTTGCAAAATAACTAAAAAACAAACCCTGATCATACAGATGGCATGATCTTGATTATAGTAATAGAAATACCAGATTCAATACAATATGTGAGAATCATGTGGTTTCTGCTGTTTCAAGATTGGCTACACCTTTTCTGTGTTCTACAGACTCCTACACTCTGTAGTCCATAAGCAGCTGAAATTATGAATTGGCTCATTAATATTTATTGCTAATCACTCTTTAAACACCTGCTTTGTGCCAGGCTCTCTACTAGCTTTGCAACTATTAATTAATATAACGCACCTTGTTTCTGCACATCGCCTTATATCCTTTAAAATACACTGATCATTGTAAATGCTAAATGATCAGAAGTTAATAATTTGTTGTAGTAATTGATTTTTGGTTCTTGGGCTGTGGAAAAAACGATGTATTGAATCTTTGAAGTGCCACCATTTATTCTAATGTCACTATATCCTTGTTATAATAGTCTTGAAAGGCAACAGTCAGAGTGAATCAGGAAAAAGGGCCAATGCTGAGATGTGATCCAGTCACAGGTAGACAGTCTAGGTGTTCCTGGCTCATGTGCCGTAAGGCCAGTTTGAAATTAAACACAGCAGGGGTCCTGACAGAGGCAGTAATGGCAGCCATGGTATTTAGCTATCGGGGGTTATTTCTCGGACTCTCAAGTGGATGGTTCTTGATGGTTTCATGCTTACCATATAATGAGCCCAAAGTCTGAACTTCTAGGTAGGTATTTGCTTTTCTGCAAGTTGTTTTTATAGAAATTACAGGTTTTCTGTATAAATTGTTATAATAAAAACCAGTGGTGATACTTACTATCTATGCCATTTCCTGGTGTTAACGGCAAATTGTATGGCGATACTCACTGTCTGCCCCATTCCCTGGTGCTAACCATAGCTTCTGCTTCTTGTGATACTGTGAGCCCACAGAATTCTCTTCTTTTCAAGACTCAGGTGTTTTCTACATTCATATTTAACATGGATTTGTGGATTTTAACGGCTCAGGACAGTTGTAACAGGCCCTGCTCCTGCTCCTATAGAACTTAGTTTTTATAAAACTTCTTCGTAAAAATTACATTGCATTTCTGTCTCAGTTCTTCCAAGTTTGTTTCTCAGAAAGCCAGAGGATTACATTAATTCTGACAATCCTTAAAGAAAGCAGAGACAGAGCAAATTTTGATTTTGCTGCCCCATTAGGTTTTATAATCACTACTGAAATTTATTTATATTCAAAATGATATGGCTATATTTAGAATAACACAATAATTAAATAAAGAAAATATCATTAGTTTTGGACAATCGGAAGAAGGCATCCCATGAGGGTTAAACAATAGATGTAATAAAAATATACAAAGAAGTAAAAATAATAAATACGCGAGTCTGCTGAGTGCTGGGAGTCAGAAAGAAGGGACGCATAAAGGTACTACAGTGGAGAGCAGTTGATAAGCCACGTAGGAAGAAACTCTCTTGTCTATCAAGCCCTGGGAACTCTGGAATGACAGGTCACGCTGTTTGGTTAATGGGACAAACTTTCTGAGGAATGTAGGTAGCAACAATTCAGTTTATTTTCTTCTCTAATTCTTCTCTGAACACCAACCTCTTTTCTTTATGTTGACATATGTTTCACCTTGTTGACAAAAATTTTTATTTTATTTGTAAAGCAGAGTAAACAAAATATCCTGATCAAGTGGTCAATGTAGTTGAAGACAGACAGCACAATTTTTTAAAAGATAAACCGAGTTAGTGAGCAGACACCATTAGTGTCTCATAAAAAAATAAAATAACATGTTTGTTCAGCAAATGAAAAGAAATAGCAATTAAAAAGGGGTGGGAAGTCCTGGAGATTTGGCCTTAACAATGAAATTTTGGGTATGACACCAAAAGAATGTATAATAAGAGCAAAATTAGGTGGGTGAGATTCATCAGCCCAAATACTGATATACAAAAAGGTAAATAATCCAGAGGCGAAGGTAAGCATCCAGGCAAAGGGTGGACTGGAAGCTGTGTCTGTCTAACACAGAAAAGGAAAACATTCAGAACAGGCAGCTACTAGCTGAGGAACCTCGTTGCTTGAGTGTGAGATTACCAACACCGTCCTTATCAAGCCCCAATCTGGTTCCCAGAGTCATAGCTTTGTCCTTTCTAACCCTTTCTAATAGCGCACTGCTGCAAACTTTTATGTGTTCCCTAGACACAATAGTGCCACAATACAACACACTGAAGTCTGTGTACCCCAGCAACTCTTGGACAACAGAAAATTCATCTCCATTTTCTCTTCCCAAAAACCCTAGGCTCTGAAATTGAATGGCTCCCATCCACACCACCAGAAACAGGGGTATCTTTGAAAGCCACTCCCAATTTATCGACTAACTTTACCAATTCTTAGGAAAGTGTAAGGTTGGTTGGACTTGGCTGTATTGGTGATGAGCCTTTCTTCACATTTCTTGATATCCCATTTGGCTCCAGCGTAGAACCCTGCACTAAGCTTGGTGGGCAGCATAGTAATATTGGCTGCACATTCTGGGAAAGAGAATGTCTGTTCATCTGCTTCTTGAAACTCCTCACATGCAGCAGGGAACACATCACAACAAGCAAACAGCTAAGTTGACAAGTTTCGGGAGTGGTGTTTTTCCTGCCATTACAGTTCTCTTATCTTTGATTCCAATAAATCCAGCTGGAGTTCTAGAAGCCGTTGACCTAAGGCATGTGGTGCAAAGCTAGGCTGTGCTGATCATTGCTAGCACCTCCAGTATCAGAGGCCAGACACTGATGGAGGTCGGAGCCTGATGGAGCCTTCCATGACGTGAGAGCCCTGCCTCCTGAAACCTGGCTTCATAATGGGACAGGCACAGCACTCCAGAGTGAGGTTGCTTGTACACTCGCTCCTGTATCTCTGGGGCAGAGTCAGGTGCCAAGAGATCTTTATTAGGCTAACAAAGTCTTTAGCTGATAAGATTGTTGTCAAAATAAAATTAAGTAATTTGCAAGGAAATTATTACCTCTGTAAGTATTGAGTCCCTATGGAACTCTGCGGAGCAGGTTAATAACCTACGTGATTCAACTAATATCTATTCCTCCTAAGTCTTTGATCATGTTCAGCTTTGTGTCATGGATTAAATGTTTCACTTTAGGGATTCATTTTTTAAGGATATTTCCTTTGACTCTGGCTATATGCAATGAGACAGATATAGCTACAGAGCATAGATATATTATGATAGTTCTTCATTAGCCAGTGATGCATTCTCCCAGAAAATGTCCAGAAAAGCTACCCTGTCATATACTCAAGAAAGTATCTACGGAAAGAAAAGACATCAAGAGAAGGTGAAGGCACTGAATTCAGGAAACTTTGGGAAAAGGACGATGCCGTTCCAGAAACCAAACTATTTCTGCCTCTGTATCATAAGAAAACAGCTGGAGACCTAGCTCTATCTATATTGCCACCATCATCTTTCTTTCACCACTGTAGCTACCTATAGGTTTCATCTTGCCATCTCAAGCATTACTGTAGCTGTAGACTGGTTTATAACAAGCCAGACTGAACTTAAAGCCTTTGAACTAAAATAACTTTACCTGGTCACCATTCTGTGAGCCAGAAATTTGTGAGTAGTGCCCAGCAAACCAGTTTTTGGATCATCTGGGATCAAAATGTCCAAGATACTTTGCAAACAGCTGCAGTCACAGGAAGCTAATGTAGGTTAGGTCTACGGATGTTTCATCCAATGGGGGTGCTTCAAAATACCTTCATGTAGGCTTTCTTTCTCCATGTAGCTAGTTATGAATTTGTTTACGTCATGAAAGACTACATGTTTACATGATATCCAGTTTCCTTAGTGATATAAGCAGAAAATATAAATGTCTTATCATCCATGAGGGTGGATAAATGGACTCCAAAATAGAAGGGAATTATAGAGATCCAAAATCATGTTTCTTAATATATCCCATATACCCACCCAGAGTGTCCTTCATCAAGTCAATCCCAAAACATCAATGTGTGTCTCCCCTTCTTAGTCTGTGAGTCATATTCTCTGCCTTGCAAGTCCCTGCTACCTGAAGTCAAAACAGTTTAATGAAGCCAAATGTTTCAAATTAGTGTCTGCCTTATTGTTTCTGCTAGTTGGGGAGGGGATCAATATTAATGAAGAGAGAAGCGGTAAACACTGTTAATGAGGATGAAGTAGGAGAGACCCCGCTAATGCGGGAATGTGTTTTAGCAGGCAGGGAGGAAGATAGCAATGGATATGAAAGCCTGTATCTGTAATGTACCTACAATAATCACAACATCAAAGTCAGCACTCTAAGTAAATTTTGGCAAATGATGTCTCACAAAAATCTTTTTGCTTGAAATAAAGCCCAGAGACTAGAATGGAGTCAAAGCCCCAGTCAGTTAACTGCTGTAACATGTGAAGAATTGATTTTCTTATTCTCAGCTGTCAGAGCTGCTACAAAGAGTGAGTTTTAATTCTGGGGATGTTATTAAACTCCTTGCTTAACTGGCAGAAAAAATGGAAGTGCTAGCTCGGTGACGATAGAGCCGATGTCGTATTGAATGACACCTGTCAGAGTATGATGAATGACCCTCTCTTCCCCACAATCCCCTGTTCTGTCACTCAGGTAAGGACCATTAATCTTCATCCTGGACCTGTCAGATTAGGAGCCCATGACAACAAAATGCCTTGAAGCATTTACCCACAAGATACATGGAACAATGAGATCTTCTCATTGTCAGAGCCATATCAAATTAGCATAATTTATTATGACTTCCCGCTCCCCCTCACTACCTGCCTCTGTACCACTCCCCAAAAGTAAATGGGGACTAGATGGGATTAGACAGATGGAGTATAGGACCAGACTGCCAACTACCAAACCCCCTGCTGAGTCTGATGGGGATGGGGGCATCTCTGCACACCAATCAAAAAGCTGGCAGTTCAATTACAGAGTAATAAAGGGACATTCATCATTCAATTAGGCACCTGTCATGGTTTCACAAAAGGGAAAACTTCTAACCTGAGACTCCAGGGAGAAGATGCTACAACCAGTCGACAGGGAAATAGATGAAAAAAGGACAAAGTCAATTACTAGCCAACGAGTCAAAGGGATATACTTTAAAAAATAAAAAGAAAGTTCTCCCTAGGCAAAAATCAGAAAGTTAGATGGCCTCACCCAGATTAAAAGAGGTTAATATTAAGAGTAGCATGGTGCCCTCCTCTGCAGCGCATCTCATGATTGAATTTCCCCTCTCGAAGCTGACCCGAAAACTGAATCTTATAAGAAAAAAGAATCAGGAGGAAAGAGTAATACTGTTTCTCAAAAGCATTGTTCCTTAAATGACTAAGACATAAGGGCAGCGAAAATAAAACCAGCATGGACTTTGAGCTCCGATGTCCTGCTGTATTGAATGCAGGGATCACAAAGGATATTTTGAAAATGTGACCCCCCTGCCAGTCACTGAGCACAAGAGTCAACAGAGTGGATTTATATGCATTTGGATGTACCAGAAATTGAAGCAAGAATAGGGTTTGTTACTAACTTTTAAAGTATTTTGAGGTTTTTTTAAAATAAATTTATTTTTATGACCTACTATCTAGTTTTTACCTTCATTCATACTAAAGATTCCAAAAAGGCTTATAACGTAGGATAAGCAAACAGATCATGGACTCTTAAAGGCGGCAGTAGTGATGGCGATGATCTTAGACCCCACCAGCCTCGCCACCCTGAAGGTGGCTTTGTGGATGCCCAGAAAGGGAAGGAGGATTGAACGCTATAATTCCTCCCTCTCTTCCTGGACTCACTCTATAGCTTAACACTACCTTCTCTAGGCTTAGACTTATTGCCCCAAAGACTATTAAGACAATAACACAAGCACCAAAGAAGCATGGAGGAAGAAAAAAGTCTTCTTGAGCCATAAAAGCTACGGTCATACAGAGAAAGTATTTCTGTTGTCAGTGAATGTTACCACATGATCAGGGGTACAAGACTGGTGACTGACTCTGATACTGTTGTTCTGTAAGTGATAAGTTATTTCCTCTTGTCGTGATTCAGCCATAAATTTTCTTCTCCCTGGTGCATCTTTGCAGGCAGTAGATTTGAGATTGTGGTTTTGAAAGGTCCTCAGATTATATCATGACCCCTTAACTTGATTTCAGGGAGGAATTTCTTCCTTTTCTTTTTCAATTATTCTTTTAGTTTGCATTTTTTGTTCTTCTTACATTCTTTTTTACTTTAATAGAAATAAATAATAATATTTGTAAAACTTACTCTATATTTCCTCTAGATAAAATATACAGCCAAGATGAAATTAATTCTGAGAACAACTGAACTGTCTGACAAAATGTAAAGTTTCTCCTTAGAAAATGGATGCCCCAGGACATGGTGGAAAAACTTGAAAATGGCCTTCTTAGGTTTTAGGATCATTTATTAGAAGAATGAAAGCATATGCTATATATTAGACCTACAGAAGTACACACCTGTGTGTGCATATAAATCACAGGGAATGCTCATACATACACATGCATCTCACACTACACCATAAATACAGTCCTCTATATTTGAATTTTCATGTATTGACAATCATGAAACCACATAGCATGGACTACCTTCTGCTATGCAGTGAGACACCATGGCAAGCTCTCTCTGTTTTTGTTTCCTTAAATTTTCACCTTCTAAAATCCATAATGTGTTTTCTGGTTTAGGAGGCAGCAAACATGCATTGTTAATTCCTTAGTGGACCTAGGGAGAGAGGGAAGAAGGTGTTTCTGACACCATCTCCCATCCTTTCCTTTCTTTTTATAGTGCTGGTGGTGCACGATGTCCTCTTACATCCAAGAGAGGCAGCAGCAGTTTTTTAGATTTGCATTTGGAAACTTGAAACAATACAACGCGATAAACAGGGTGAAGGGTGAAAGCAATCAGGATTATAATTACTTAGTAGTCAAAACTTCAGGAAGGCCTGCAAGACAGCTCAGTGGATAAAACACCCTCCAGTAAGCTTTACCAAGTTCTATAGTGGAAAGGTCAGAGGTCAACCACCAAAGCTTGATCTCTGACCTTCATATGCATAGCCCATTGTGCGACGTGTGCACACACACCACACACACATGTACACAGAGAGAGAGAGAGTAAATAAAATAAATTTTAAAAACCCTTTAGGGAAATAAGATGACTTTTAAACTCAAATTTAAGTTCCTAACTAGTAAAAAAAGGTCATAATAAATAGCCAACACAGCTGACAGAACAAAGATTTGCCATTTTTATACATAACCAAAATGCATACATTTTATGTGACATATTGCCTTGCCAGAAATGGGCATGCTTGGTTTTAGAAAACAACATTTGTACAGAAGGCCTAATTATTAAACGAGAAATTAATAAACACTGGGTTTCATTTCTTTGAATTTAGCTTCTTCATCTGCAACATGAAAGAATTGAACTCATTTTCAACACTCATTTTACATTACTCATTTTACAACATCTTTTTTATTCAAAATTATTTTATATTTCCAAATTTCTACCCTGAACTTGTTTTTTTCTATATTATTTTATTACTTAAAAAAATACCAATCCAAATTCCTACTTTTTCCCCTCCTCCCCCTCCCATCCCACTCCCTCCCTCCACAGACCCTCCACAGACCCCTCCCTCTCTCCCTCCACAGACCCTCCACAGACCCCTCCCTCTCTCCCTCCACAGACCCTCCCACCTCACCTCCTCCAATCCTAAGAGAGGGCAATGGACCCCACCCTGTAGAAAAAGTTCAAGACCCTCTCTCCTATATCTAGGTTGATCACGTTATACATCCAAAGATAATGGGATCCCAAGAAGCCAGTACATGCAGTAGAGACACATCCCAATGTCACTATCAGTGGCCCCCAGTTTGCTCCAACTGTCAAACCCCTTCAGAGAGACTTGGTTGTTCCCATGCTTGTTCACTCCCAGTCCAGTTGGAAATGGTGAGCTCCCATTATCTCAGGCAAACTGTCTCAGTGGGTGACCCCCTCATACTCTTGGATTCCTTGCTCATACTCTCACTCCCTCCACTCTTCACTGGACCTTGGGAGCTCAGTCCAGTGCTCTGATGTGGGTCATTGCCTCTGTTCCCATCTGTTGTTTCTACCCTGAATTTGTGCTCTCATAGTTATCCTGACAGAGCTAGTGATGAACCCAGTGATGGTGAAAAGCCGGCCCCCAGTTACACCACCATGAAATGAGCCAACTTGTCCATTTGCCTTTCAGATAGTATTAACACTCCTGTTTCTATCCCTACCTATGTAGGAAACCAAGAAAGAAAGGAAAAAAAGCATATTTCCAGTCTTGCGCCTCCTTGTCATCTCTAGCTACACAGACTAACAGCTTTGGTCAGTCCAGATCAGTACGACAGTCCTTGTTGCTTCACCTACTGAAGGATAGAAAGTCATTTTTTTGTTGTCCTTGAGCAGGCAAGCCAACCGGTATCTCAGAACAAGCCCATTCTGTTCCATACTTCAGAGCCATCATCTTGAAACTCTCTGGTCTTCATTTGGAAAATGCACTGACATGCTCTTAAACTTGTACTCACCATAATTTTTGTTCCTAAAACTGTGGTGATTTGAGTGTATGACTGGTTTCAATTTCTATATGAATACAGAAAATAAGCCTGTGTAGAACTGGGTACCTTCCAGACCTGTGTGCTGCCTCAGACCTGCAGGGATATCTTCCCTGGCACAATCCAGCTCATAAATGCAAATTGTTAGCTTCCTGTTTCAGTTAGTTTCAATGGAAACTTATTTGATTTCATTTGGAAACCTCTGGATAATGCTGAGGTCACCACTTCAAAGCCTTCAATATACATAAGACTGAGCATTAGACATGACTCAGTCCTTCGATGCCCTCCTTCATCCTATCATCAGTATGAGTCATTCTCTAGCAACTCACAGTTTAGTAGGAGAGAATCATAGATAAAGACACAATTACAACACAGTGCATTTTGCTTAATGTAAAGATAAGAATAAAACATCAGAACACACAAAGTTGGGGTATCCTTACTCTGACACTCGCAGAAGCTGCGATTCCCTGAAAACGGGACTTGGACTATCAAGTTGGACATCTCAGTTGCCTATGGCGAAGATGTGTTTTTGACCAAAGCAGAGGGGAGCTAAGGAACAGATGGCCTTGTTTACACTTCAAGTGAGGAAATGGAGGGTTAAAAAAGTAATCACGCCAACGCAAAAAGAGGAGGACGCTAGCGAAGTATCGCGACTGCAGCTGGATGAATAATTGATGAGCTGATAGCCTTCCTGAGCATCTCATTAATATGATGCTGCAGGTTCATTAAGTACTATTGCAGGCTTGTCGTGGAGGGGCCTCCTGAGTCTTGATTAGAGATTGTGTGGCTTTGACTTCACCGTCAGAACTTTGGGTTTTAGGTGGTGACCACTGCTTCTTAAGCTTCCATCTTTTTAGCCGAGCCTTTTCAGAAGCCCTTCTCTATCCCCCCCTCACTAATCATGGGCTTCTAACCATGACAGTCAGTCCTAGTAAATAATATATCAAGATAAATGATAATTGTTCTCTTTTAAGTGTCTCCTAATGAGCATCATAAATTAAAAATTAATATTGCAAAGACTGTATGAATAGCATCAAATCCATAAACAAAGCAGCGGGTATCAGGCTTGCAAATGAAAGCTAAACACCTCCCTTGTCCTCTTTATCATTTCCCTCCCCTTCCTACCCTCCCCCAGCCCCTTTCCCATCTCTAGTCTAGATTTTCCAAACTCAAATTTAAGCTACCAGGAATTATATCACAAACAACACACACACATGTGCACACACACACACGCATGCACACACTTGCACACACGTACATGCACACACGCACATGCACACGCACATGCACACACACATGCACACACACATGTGCACACACACATGCTCACACACATGTGCACACACACACACACACACACACACACACCCCTTCAGTGTTTAGAGTGGCTTGAAGACTCAGTCAAAAGTTTTCATTTATTTTCCTTAATCAAAAACCGGCTTTATATAGACAAAGTAGAGTTGACTTACTAAACACTTTCAGGAAGGCCCACAAACTAGGTCAAGTCCCATAGAAAGGTTTCTAAGAAAGTCACATTTGTTAGCCCCAAATAAATCCTGCCCTACCTCAGAGAACTGAGTTTCAGGCTAAGTCAACATTTTGGGAAAGACCGCACCACAATGTTAACAAAGACCTCTCCGCTCTGAGGTGGGATTATGGTTTTTCCTGCCTTTTCTCTCCTCTTATTTTTTCATTTAATGGTGCATTTCTCAATTTCAACAGATTTCTACACCCACTATTATAATCTGTAATAGAAAAGAAAAAAAGCATTATTCAGAAGTGAAGGACACTGTGGTCAGACCCACCCATCTGGTCACAAAGGTTCCAATGGCTAATATTTTAGGAGCCTCTGTGCAATTCACTAGACACCAAAAGTGTGTTTAATACATACTATGTTTTCCTTCTCTATCCATCACAGCACTGAAGAGCAGATGACATTATTCCCATATCCAATGGCTGGCTAGAGGAAAGAAAGGCTTAGTCAATGAATTGTTTGAATCCCTTTTGGAGATGGACATATAGATTGTCTTGGCCAGTGGCGTTATCTTGTGTATCCAGTACCTCAGTAGATTTTCAAGTCCACAAAGAACTAGTGATTATGAGATGGCCTCATGTGTTTCTCAGTGCTGAGGGTGTACACTGGTCCTTCCCATGTAAACACTCCAGCCATAGGAGACAGTCGTATTTCTCACTGTAAAGAAACACACGAGCTGTGTGCCTGCACACTCTAGCTGAGCTGCTAGTGGACTGAAAAGACCAAGTTCCCTAAGTTCTCACCTCTTGCTGACCTCTGCAGCAACTCTCCATGTCTCTGAATGTTCTCTGCCAAGACATGTGTCTGCTCTTCACACATCTACCTAGGGAGAAAAGTCAGAAGTGACTCATCTTGGCAACTAAGCTATATAAGCAACAAGAGTGGGTTTTACTTGAGGCTGTTACCAGATTGCTTTCACTAACCTTAGCTGACTGTCTTTGTGATATACACACAGTAGAGCTCTAGGCTGGCATGACAGCCTCTGGGATTTTTGCACAAATAGAGACCCTGTAGCTAAAATGTTAAGACAATGAAATCCTAGACCTCTTTCTCCCTGGGACTCCTTACAGCCAACAATGGCTGTGCCTCCGAAAGAAGAGGCTCATTAAATGAATTAAACCATTAAACCTTCTACAAAACCAGAAGAATTCTAAAAATAGCAGTAATAGTGCTTTATTTTATAAAAAAAATCACCATGGAAACAAAAGAAATATAAATGCAAAACTGTTTATAATGTTCACTTTCACATCTGTCAACATTTTAGAGAAACTTCTAGAACAACACAAACACATTCCTAGAAATGTTTAGTTCATAAAGAGAACACAGGGACAGGGATAGCTTTCACCAGATTCAGACACCAGAGGGAAGGTCGTGGACTACAGACCTTTGGGGCAGGAAGAGAGCAGGAGAGCATAATGCAGGTTCAGGGATGTTGCACCACTCCTCGAGGTCATGCATGTCAGTAGACTTCAAGAAATGTGTAAGGGAAAAAGAAATAAGGAGAGGGTTTTTCTATTGTCTCCTTAGCATTCAAATAGCCAATCACTCAGCGTGAATCAGAAGCTAAGTCAGAGAGAAGTTGCTAGTCAACAGCCTTTCTGTACTTTTACAAGCAAAACAAAATAATAAATTCAAATATTTCTGACTCGAGTCTCTGTGCTTTGGTGAGCTTTTGAAAACCTTGATCTTAAGAAGTATTAAGGTAATATGGTACATTTATAGCACTTACATATTAATAGATTTATGTTTGATACTGCTATAACTATATATCAGTAATATATCTATGTTTCTGTCATATACATATGTACACATAAATACATACTCATATTTGTGTGTGTGCACATAATATATATGTTGGGTTAGGATAACAAATGTATTTTTCTGCTGTGCCACATTAAAAAATTATCAGAACTCCCTGCAATAGGACTTTTGCTGGGTTCCAATCAATCAATAACAACAACAAAAATGTAAAATCAAAACTTCTCATTTAAATTTTGGTTACTATGCACTAAGCACCTATCTTTACAACTTAAAATATCTTTCTAGTCTGGTCTCAATACAATGTCTTGTAGATTATTAAAAAGAAAACAAAGTTATGAAGCTACAGCAAAGGGCAAGAGTGTCATAGGTGACCAGGAACTACAGCTTCCATGGGTTATGATGTCTGCTTTCACCTCCTTAAATCAAAGTTTGGGGATGAAAATTGCTTAGTTCCTGTTATATAGATCAACAACATTTTGCACTGAGTTGATGCTAATCAAGAAGATATAAGTACAGACCTCAGACTCGGCGACTAAGAGGTCATCCAAAAACAAAACAAAACAAAACACCTGACAGCATTCCTAACAATACCTCTGGCAAGAAGAACATCTCCTTTAAAGATGTTTTTATATGGGATGTTAATGCTTGGCCATAGAAACCTTTCATAACCAAGAGGCCCATAGCTTCAATCACCAATTTTATGCCCTTCATCCTCATCCGGGCATTTGTGATCCTCCAACAACTTCGAATTTTGTGTCCCAGGGGGAAAAAAGTGCCTGAAGAAGTGGAAAGAAGAGAAGAAAGAAGAGGCAGAAGAAGAAAAACTAAGCCACTCTGGGCTTATTTAATAAAGGATGGTATCATCAACTCCAAAACCCAGATGCTATGAGTTTACTTTGATTAAGGAATAATGTTCTTTGCTGTAAATTATTGATTCCTTTTATTTTCCATGAATCTTTTCTTTCTACTGTATCTGAATTTATATTCCTTACACACACACACACACACACACACACACACACACACTGTATAAGCAAAGGGTATTTGAAGTCTAAAAAAGACAGCACCACAGAGGCTAGTCAAGTGTCGTTCTTGGGAGGTCTGGAATTAGCAGGTGCACCAACTCAACCGCTCCTGTAACTGTGACAGAGGAACTCAATAAGCCAGCTCCAAAACCATGATTGCCATCTTACACAGCCGCAGCTATGGCATGCTATGAAAGCTGAGCCATGCCTCAGGGACCAAGATCCACTTCTGAGGGATGTTCTGTGTACAAGTAGCTTGAGGTCATGGCTTGTCTAAGAAGTACAGCTTGGTAATTAAAGGGGCAAATCACGGAGGCCCTGCCTCAATTTCCTTACGCAAAGTGAAACTAACACTGGAGTTGAACTTATATGTTGTGAAAGATTAAACTTAAGCTTTTGTAGAGTTTGTCCCAATATCAAATACATAGCGAATAGTCAATAAAGGTGTCTGGTTTTATTACGGTATCACTGAATCCAGATCCTGATTAAAAAAGATCCAATATGATGAAATGTTAAACAGTGCATTGGTAGAGGCACATTCTGTGTACCTAATGAATTTGAAAGATATTGAACTGAAACTTACTGCTGCTTTCATGGTCTATTTTGTTTACTTGACTCCACTGAACACCTTGGAAGAGTTAAAGGAAACCAATTGGTCAGCCCTAGATGATGAACAAGTCCTTGATTTTATGCAAAAATGGGCAACCAGGAATGTATAGAATTGTAATGCAAAGATTTTTTTTGACATGCTTTATTTGTTCCAAAATCCTTAGACTTGGCTACACCAAAGAGCCCTCGTAAAGCTCGAATCATTTGCTCTTTGAGTGCTCATCACCTCTGTGGGGTCATTTTGTTATTTTAGGGAAGTAGAGAAAAAGGTAGTGAGAGAGCAGCAATTGGCCGAAGCATATGCCATCTATACCAGCAACTTGGCCACTGTGTTCTCGAATGGGATAATGAACCAGATGGCAATGCCACCCAGAAACCAACTCCCACGTGCACATCAGGTTAGTATTCAGTTATTTCCATACGCTGCTGGGGCAGTGAGCACAAGTCTTAATTTTACTATGTATATGTGCTGCATAAATGCTTGACAGGCTGACAGGAAGTATTTTTTGTAGGGTAGGAGAGAATAATAATACACACTAATTGAAAGATATTTAAAGAATAAAAAAAATCACCCAGTCTGTCCACAAACCATGCACTAGAAATGGATGAGGTTTTTTGGCATTTGGGACATTTTAGTGTTATAAAAATGTAGACTATAAAGCTATTATATCAAGTAATTTATGGGATGAATATTATAATTCATTGAATGTCACGACTTATCTTTTATTCATATAGTTACTGTTTCATTACCAGAGAGGGAGGTTTGTCAAAGGTTAATTATTTTAAATTGCTCTGGCAAACTTATTTTGATTTGTACAATTTTTTTGAATAATCATAGGTCTATCTATTCATACATCTTTATGAGGCATCTTTTTAAAAAATAATATTCTTTGATGAGGTGGTTAAAGCTAGATAAATGCATCCATGGTATCTTTAAAATATATTCCCATTAACTCTGGATGTAGCTCAACAAAGAATTATCATTTTTATTGATATTATCATTTATTTTAGAAGTTTTGTTTTTCAAGAAAAATAAATACAATAAGAAAATAGCCAGCACACTGTGTGTGTTGGTGTATAATTGTAACCCCTACACTTGGAAGGGAGAGTTAGGAGGGTGAGGAATTCAAGGTCATTCTATCTACACAGTGAGTTTAAGACCAGAGTGATCTCCATGAGACCCTACTTTCCATATGCATAAATAGACATAGCTGTATGTCTATGTGCACATACATATACACATGCTAATTTATATGTATGATATATATATTTATATATATATATGCACACACACGTACACCCAGACACACACCAGTGAAAATTGAAATCCCCATGGAACTGGTTCATGGTATTATACATCTCTGGACCACTGTTAGGAATACCCTTAAAGGGCAATTGAGAAGATTGCCAACATCTTCCCTGCTCCTCTACTCCTGTTTCTTACGAAACTGCCCCTCAGCCAGGGATACATTCTCTCAATGTGTGAGAACAAGGTCTTGTAGGAGATTGCCGGGCAACAAGATATATACCTTCAAGGACAGAAAAGAAATTTTGATGATAAACTTAAGTCAGAAGGAAGTCAGACTCAAAGTTAGAAATTAAGAAGACTACAGCACATATTTCATGTGCAGTATATAACATAGATTCTTCCCACTTGATCTTCTTCAAAGCTTAGCTTCTCCCATGAGGCATTCCACATTAATTGTGCCTATAATGATTTTGTTATTCAACAAATGTTTGTGTGTTTGATTTGTATTTTATTAAAATGTAATTGTTATTAAGTGGATTTATTATTTGTAGCCATACCAGAGTTAGACAAGAATAATGGAAAAAATGTCCCAGATTCATAGTTAAGTTCTGACGTTTTTTACGTGTAGGTTAGATACATTGTTTAGTCTGAGGTTCCATTTCTTTTATGGCATAAAGCACCAAGAGGAGCAACTTATGTGCTTCTCAAATTCAGCAATATGTCACCTAACAACTGAACCCTTTCCCCAAGTTTACAGAATTCTGAAATATCTACACTGAACTAGCACCGCAAAGGGTGGTATATCAGGTAAGCACCATTACCATCCAGTTTATGAATATAGATATTAAATGAATTGGGTGGAATGTTCTTTTAACACAATAAGTTAGTCTTTAGTCTATAGACTTTATATAATCCATTTCATATTAAAACCCCCAAAGCTGCAAGTTATATTGATCTTTTAATTATTTTATTTTTATCTCATGTTCTTCTCATGTTCCTTTCTTTAATGAGGCTTATGAACAGATCGAGAAGGTAGACAATTTTTTTCTTATATAATGCGATTTGCAAAATACAGCTGAGTTTGTGTGGATATATTGCCAAAATAACTAGCATTTTTCTGTCAGAGAAAAAGTAATAATGTACCATTAGAGAAATTATCACATTCAACCAGTTGTCCACATCTCATGCATGTGGCACAGATGTTTCTAAAATACAGCCCAAGAGGCATGGAAATAAAATGTCTGTTAAGTCTGTAGCACTGCTTAAATCAAAGCCAGAGGACTGAATAATAAATGCTCACTTTGAGTAAAAAGGGCGAAGTGTTTTCTAGAGTCAGCAAAGAGTCATAGGAAGGACCCTTTTTGTGCCATTCACCCTCGGTATTTAAAGTACTGGACACCCAATTGACAATAAATACTGGCTCAGTTTAATGTCTCTTATATTAGTATTGGTAAAATCCTAAAACACATGGGAAGCTTCCATGAAAGAAGAACCTGTGGTTTTGAAGGAGAATAAAAAAGTGTTGGCGATGAGCCAGTCAAGAAATCTGGGGGAATTTGAAAGTATTCAGAGGAAACTGAAGAAAGATTGTAAATATCATATAATGTCAAGTTATGATATCTTAAATGAAAGAGGTGATGCTGGCAAAAGGCTGATGCCTACTCTCTTTTGCAAATGTAAGCAGATAAATGAGAGAAATGTGTTTGCTTTGCATGAAGAGATGTCTCCTTGGTAGGTGTAAATAGGTACGTAAGTCCTTGTGAGGAGAGTAGAAAATTATAGAATGAGTTCTTCAGTGGTTGAGGTTTTTCTCAATAATATGTTAGGCACATATACAGTGTATCTTCACTCGACTTAAACTGTCTCACTGGAACAAGTTCTTTGCTGTAGGAATTATTATTCTAAGAAGACTGAGGATGGAAACCATTAAATAAATGCCCAAACTCACGTTAGTGATCAGCAGAACTGCAAGTCGTGGGCACGTCTACTTCATGCACTTTCTAGATTGGGGGCAATTAAGACGCCATTATGGTAATTTCAACATGTACCAAATCTACAGCTTTTTCTCCACTGAGCTGCCAGGACACTACAACTTGTTTCTGTTTTACTTAAAGCCCACATGAGGGGAAACTGACTGAAACTTGGATACCATAAAACCTTTACTAATTTGACATTTGCATATATGATCTACATATATATGCATAATACCTATGTATTTCATTCTTTTCCATATTTCATGGTATGATCAGATCTCTTGGATAAGCAAATAAGAGATTTCTTCTTCAAAACAGTGTTCTTGGTCTTTAAAAAAAATGAGTTAGAAGGCTTTTCTTCTTCTGACAGTGGCAAAAGAGAGCACACCCTGTGGCCAATTTTATCAAAGACTGCCAGAAGAAAATGCTCCATATCCAGTGTCTTCTACCAGAGATTATTGGACTATTTCTATTTCTATTTTTCCATAACAAAGACCTCGAAGTACAAAGCCTGCCTCAAGTTTCCACGGAGTGCTTTCTGATCACCTTTTCGTGTTTCTGAGCTGCTCTGGGGTAACGCTGTAAGGGGAAGACCCCCAGGGGAACAGCTGATTAGGTTTTGGCAAGACCCACCAAACATCTGCTTCAAACAAAAGACATCTGCATATCTCACATTTATTTTTCATAATTTACAGAAGCAACCTGCCAAAATTCAGCAAGGGAGAATCAGCTAGCACATAATTAGCTTAAAGTTTGCTTGCTTTAGGAGTGCACGCGTGAAGCCCAGGCGCTCACCTGGGAGGACATCAAGAGTGAAACTGCAGCTTAAGTCTGCAAAGCTGTCTTGGACCTTGTGTACCAGAGCAGAAGACTGAGCCCTGCAAAACCTGTCAGGAAGGACTAAATAACTTGGCCATGATGCTATGGACTTCTTTTGTCTTCACAGCAAACAGATGGCCTCTATGCCAAAGGCATGGCCATAGGTAATAGCACTTACAAAGTCAGATTTATCCAGGCAGAAAGATTTGTCTCAACCACATAGTGCTGCAATGAACAAGTAGATGATGATGTAATGCCACATAAATTTTAATCTGAAAATATATTTAGGGTACCAATAGCATACTGAAAAATATGCTTCAAAGCATCTCAAAACCATTACCAAAACATACAGGAATGCCTTTGCTAAGTAGATAGAAGTATATTTGCCATATATGATGAATATATATAAAGAAAAGAGCACAATGAACAACATGATCAGTTAATTAGCACTAACATAGCCTGTAAAATAAGTCCAACAAATTCTGCACTCATAAGGCATATCTTAATCAGCTGATATTAAAACTTTTCAAGGTAACTGTTATATTAACTTACAGAACTTGCCTAGTAAAATATTTTTAACTAGAAGAACAAAAAGATTTTGGATAAGAAAGATTTATTTTTGTCTCTAACAAAGAAATTTCAAGCCTATTTCCAGTAGCAAAGATCTGTATAAGTGTGTGTGTGTGTGAGAGTGTGAGTGTGTGTGTGTGTGTGTGTGTGTGTGTGTGTGTGTGTGTGTGTGTGCAAGCATACACACACTAGGTATGGGTTTTGCAAGATACTTTTAAATCTATGGAGAAAATATATGTACAGTTGAAATGAAGATCTGCAAAACACTAGGCATCGTTTCAAAACATTTGTGACATTACACCCCAGTGAGAAAAAAATGTGGTGTCTTGGTGGCAGCTCAGGTGAAAAATGCTGACTGTCTGTGATCTTCAAACCTTAGCAATTGACTTGAAAGAGAGGTTGTGCTCCCAACTTCCTGTTTTAGCATCAGATACAATGATGAACCTTTGCAAATCTCTGCAATAAAACTACAGTGGTTCCAAAAGATTTGAAGTTGGACATACAGTATAGAAGCACCATGTACAACCCTGCAGATAATTGGTAGGTGATATACAGCTACAGCAAAGAAGAGACATGCTTGTCTGCGATGGGCCTCCTATATGTCTGCATGTGCTTGGTTGTCTGGTTTTTGTTTTAATTTGTGAGACAAAGTCATCATGCTAGCCTTGATTTCATGGTCTTTCTGCCTCTGCCTCCAGGTTGATGAATTAAAGGCAAGCATTAACACACTTGACTTTACCTTATGTTTGGGGATCTATTCTGGTTCTTCAGCTGTAATATGTGTGTGACAAATTGGTTTAAAATACAAAATCTAAATGCAATCAGTAGTTAATATAAGCATATTGGCTTTTAATCATGTACTAACTTACTGCTTAAGAGTTGTTCTGAAATATTCATTGTTTTGCTTCCAAAGCACTAAGATTTTAAACTAATATTTCATACACACTAACCTTCCAGGTAATTATAAATTCTCTTCTCTTAGACATGAGGCTTGTAACAAAGTTAAAACAAGGAGGTTGGACTTGGGATCTTCAGACTTTTATTTGAATTGTGATTCAGCCATCTGTAAACTTGTGTGATAATTGACCTTGGTTGTCAACCTGACAGGGTCTGGAATCAACTAAAACCCAAGCTACTGGACTCTCCTGGGAGAGACTTTCTTAATCAGATTGTTTGGAGCTGGGAGACCCAGCCTACATGTGAGCATCACCTACTGGTGGCAGACCACACAAAAGGATGTGGAAGAAGAAGACATGCTTCTT
This sequence comes from Microtus ochrogaster, assembly GCF_000317375.1. Classification (NCBI taxonomy): domain Eukaryota; kingdom Metazoa; phylum Chordata; class Mammalia; order Rodentia; family Cricetidae; genus Microtus; species Microtus ochrogaster. The sequence goes on along the minus strand of NW_004949107.1, from coordinate 4,388,758 downwards.
GATGCACTCCTCAGTGACGACTTTATCTACCTGTTGCTGCTGTGTTTCTTTGCTGATATTAGAACCAACTGCCCTGACCTTCCAATACTGAGTGAAGACCAGAAATTATCCAGGAATTCACCAAGTCGTCAGAAACAGATTGAGAATGCTGAGACAACTAACCACAGCCCCGAGAAACTACTGCGGATTCTCAACCTCTCCTGTAAGAGATGGCTGTTGGACGGCTTTCCAGACCACGGTTCCGTAAGAGAAACTAATAGATCCCTTTTAGTATATATTGTGTCCCCTCAGGTCTGTTCCTCTAATGCAGCAGTTCTCAAGCCTTACAATGCTTCAATTCTTTAATACCATACCTCATGTTGGGGTGACACCCCAACTATAAAATGATTTCATTGTTACTTTAGAACTGTAATTTTGCTAATGTTGTGAATGTAATGTAAATATTTGATGTGCGGGATATCTTATATGCCACCCTAATGGGGTCACTACCCACAGATTGAGAACCACTGCTCTAGGGACCCATGACTAACACAGCTGGGCAATCTTATGTAATTTATACTTTGTATGTTTCATTTCTTTAACCTGCCTACCAAAGTTAGTGTTTTTATTGTGAGGGTTAAATGAGCTGACTTAAGTGTTACAGGGTACCTAGGCTGTACCTCAGTATTCTGATGTGTTAAAGATTTTAATTTTCCAAAACTCAGGTGGCTCATACTACAGAGCTCTTTGAAAGAAACCTACCACAAAGATGTGAGTAAGATATAAGACAAAGGTGAAAACTAGCCTAAAAGTTGGCAGAAAAGAACAACATTGATGTCAGTGCAAAAAACATTTTAAATCTAGTTATCATTTTGTTCCCAGAATACTCATATTTCATCATTAGCCTCTTCAAAAGGTATCAAAAAATTTATACAGAACTGAATCAAATCCATGGCTTTTCACATCTTAGGCAAGGACACTTATCACTGGGATATGTTCCCAAACCAAAAACTGTTAATAGTATAAAGAACAGGGCACAATCAACCAACAGCAAAGCAAGAGGATAAAAATAAAAAATAGATCTATGATAAATAACAATATCGAATCAGTAATTAATGAAAAACTCCATTTCTCACACAGATAGGACCAGTTAGATTCACTTTTATTATTTGTTTGTATGTGAGTGTGTGTGTAGGAGGGCCTACTTGTACATAGGCATGAGCATGTTACAGCACAAATGTAGAAGTCATAAGACAACCTTTGGGGATTGGTCCTCCCTTTGCCACATTGTGTGAAAGGATCTCCTCACCTCCGTGTGCATTAATTTATCCATCCCATGAGTCAATTTTTATAGATTTGACTTTATTTGGCTTTACCTTAGGACTCTGGGCTATCTCAGTTCTCATTTTTGGTCATCCAAGCAGTGTCAGGAATGGGTCTATCTCTGGAATGGGCCTTAAGTCAAATCAAGCATTATTTGGTTACTCCCACAAGGTTTCTGCTACCATTGACTAGTATATTGGTGTCTACTTTTTTTCTTTTGATAGAATGCAGAGTACCTTGCGGTGTCATTGACAATAGAATACAGGGTGAAGGTTCTATGTAGTCACCAGTTTGGCCTTTCTATATTAAATGAGTTGTGTGCATGTTGTCTTCAACAATGGGGCCTTGCTGTCGCTCTGTGGAAAGCAACCTATAGTCTTAGCAACAGCCTGATTGTTTAAGGATAAGTATTCACCTTCTTATCCTTTCAAATAGTATCCTTCCCTAGGAGTCTATGATGACTATTTTCATTCAAGCCACCACAATCATGATCAAGTTAGCTTCATTCAGGTGTTACAACAATGGTTCAACATACAAACCAATAAATATAACTAACTTCATAAAATTATTCAAGACGAGAATTCACATAATTATCTGAATCGATGCAGAAGATTCTTTCAACAAAAATCAAGACCCATTCATGGTAAGAGTCTGGAAGAAACTAGTTATACAAAGAACCTACATGAACATAAAGAAGACAACATACAATAAATCTGTACTCTGTAGTATGCTAAATGTAGAAAAGTTCAAATTGTTTGTACCCAGAGAAGGAACAAAGTGAGAGTGTTTACCTTTTGTATAATACTTGAACTCTTAGCTAGTGCAATACGACAAGAGAAGGAAATTTTTTTAAAAAAAAGATAAAATGGGAAAGGAAGAAAACAAAGCATCTTTAGTGTGGAGGGTATGGTTCTATAAATTAGATCCTCAGACTATACAAGAAAAATCTTAGAACTAATAAACCTACCACCCAGATATGAATTCCCCAGAAGTTACAGGGTCTTAATTCTTAAGAAGAATGCCAGAAACATACAATAACCTCTTCAGCAAATGATGCTTGGAAAACTGGTGATCCATACATAGAAGAATTAAACTAGAACACTGCCCATTGCCATTTATAAAAATTAACTCAAAGACTTTCGTGTAAGACCTGAAACATCTAAAAGTGATATATAAAGCTGTAAGGAAAATAATTCAAGGGATTGGTACTGGCAAAGACTTTCTGGAAAGAACTCTTGTCATTCAAGAAATAAATGGTAACAACTGACACATGGGACCTCATAAAAACAAAAATAAATGCACAGCAAAGGAAACTAAGTGCAAATATGGCTTATAGAATGGTAGAGGATACTGTAATACACTTAGCAGAAGATTAATAGCTAGAATATAAGGAACTCCAAAATAAATACAAAGAGATCAAGAAACCCAAACAATAAATAGGATAATGAACAGACTGCTATCAAAAAATGAAATGCAAATGACCATTAGACATATTTTAAAATGTTTAATGGGCCAAAGAGATGGCCTGACAATAAAGATGCTTGCTGCCATTCCAGAGAGACCTGAATTTTATGCCTAGGACCCAAATCATGAAAGGTGTGAACCAACACTCACAAGATGTCCTCTGTCCACACTTGTGTGGACACTCATGTGTAAGCATGCACATGAAGGCATACACATGAAAATTAATGACTTGGTCAATTGATTAATTAATTAAATGTAATAAAAACAATTTCATTAAAAATGTTCAGCATAGCTATCAGGAACACAAGCTAAAACTAAATTAGATTTCACTTCAGTCAGAATGTCAGTCATTATGAAAACAATAAGAGATGCTGGTTAGATGGAGGACTGAGAATCTTCACATCCTGAGCCCAATCCCTGGGTAAAGGAGAGAAGTGACTCACACAGGTTGTCCTGTGAGATCTATTTATATGCTATGCATAAATGGGCACACAAATAAAATAAATCTATTAAAATGCAATTTAAAAATATAAATGAAACAAATAACAGCAAATGTTTGGCAGGATGTCGAGAAATATAAACTGTTAGTCAATGATGGTGAAATTTAAATTAGCCCTCTTACTATGGAAATCAGAATGAATGTTTCCCCCATCCTTAAAAATAGCCCTACTAGGAAACAGACAAGATCTTCTGACAAAATTGGGAGCATGGGTGTAGTATGAGGTTGCTTGTTCATTTTCCCGCTGCCCAGACTCCCAAAATAATCACACAGAAACTATATTATTTGCAGTACTGTTTGGCCAATAGCTTAAGCAAATTTCTGGCTAACTCTTATATTTTAAATTAACCCATCTCCATTAATCTGTGTATCACTACGTGGCTGTGGCTTACCAGGTAAAGTTCACTCCAACATCTGTCTCTGGCGGGGTTAGTTGGCTTCTCACTGACTCTGCCTTTTTTCTCCCAGCCTTTAGTTTAGTTTTCCCCACTTAGCTCTATTCTACCCTATCACAGGCCCCAAACAGCTTCTTTATTAAAACCAATGATATTCACAGGAAACAGAGGTGAATCCCACATCACATGAGGGTGAGGGAAAAGGGGAGGGAAGAGGAGAACTTGAGGGAATAAAATAGTTGAGATGGAGGAAGGTCAGAGTGGGAGAGCAATAAAAGAGATGTTTTGGTTGAGGGAGACTAGTGTGGGAAAATAATCTGTATTCTGTCAATTATATTTTAAATAAACGCTGATTGGCCAGTAGCCAGGCAGGGAGTATAGGCGGGACAACCAGGCAGAAAGTAGAGGCAGAGCTCCAGCCACAGAAGAAGCGAGATGTGACTGCCTCACTGAATAAGGTACCAAGCCACGTGGCTAACATAGACAAGAATAATGGGTTAATGTAACTTATAAGAGTTAATAAGAAGCCTGAGATACTGGGCCAATCAGTTTATAACTAATGTAGACCTCTGTGTGATTTCTTTGGGACTTAACAATTGTGGGAACCAGGTAGAAACTTCAGTCAACAGGAGCCATTATGGGGCTAGCAAGAAACCTGACACTAGAGAAATTCCCATGAATCCACAAAGATCACCCCAGCTAAGGCTCTAAG
>NW_004949107.1:4373547-4383794 GCF_000317375.1 Microtus ochrogaster | reverse complement strand
GAGCTAATGGGAGCTCACCAACTCCAGGCCGACAGGAAAGAAGCTAGCATAGGATCAAACTAGTCCCTCTGAATGTGGGTGAGAGTTCTATGGCTGTGGCGGAAGGCAGGGCCACTGGCAGTGACATCAAGGTTTATCCTGACTGCTGGTACTGGCTTTCTGGGGCCCATTCCTTTTGGATGGATACCTTGCTCAGCCTAGATATACTAGTGAGGGCCTTGGACCTTCCCCAAAGCAACATGCCTTACCCTCTCTGAGGAGTGGGTAGGGTTGGGGGAGAGGTGGGGGGAATGGGAGGAGGGGAGGAAGTAGAAACTGGGAATGGTATGTAAAATGAAAACAGTAGTTTGTTTTCTTTTTTAAAAGAATTTTTAAAAACTAGCCCCACTATAGGAACAACCCAGCTACAGCATCCCTTGATAGTTTCACAGTACTTCACCACCAACATATCACAGACACACTTGCACACAGGTGTTTATTACAGCTATATTGATAATAGCTAATTTATAGATTAAATCCAAGTGATAGTGTGAGGCTGGATTAAAATCTGTGGTATATGGATGCACTGGAATTGCGTTCAGCTGTAAAAAAGAACGGAATTCACAGGAAAGGGGATGGAGCTAGACATCATAATATTAAATGAATTAAGTCAAACTGAGAAAAACAAATATTGCTTTTTTTGTCCACATGTGGATCCTAGATTTCATATGGCTCTCTCATATCACATACCAAAGTACAAGTCTGATGAGAGTTCTCTGTCTATGTCTGTAACCCATTTTTGTTGGATTATTTGGTCATTTGATGTCAAGTTTCTTGAGTTCTTTGTATATTTTGGAGATTAGCTCTCTGTCTGATATGGGGTTAGTGAAGATCTTTTTCCATTCTGTAGGCTACTGTTTAGTCTTGTTGACTGTCCTTTGCTTTACAGAAGCATCTCAGTTTCAAGAGGTCCCATTTATTAATTGATGCACTCAGTGTCTATGCTACTGGGATTATATTTAGGAAGTGGTCGCCTGTGCCAATGTTTTCAAGTGTACTTCCCAATTTCTTTTCTATGAGGTTCAGTGTGGTTGGTTATATGTTGAGGTCTTTGATCTATTTGGACTTGAGTTTTGTGCGTGATGATAGATATGGGTCTATTTTCATTCTTCCCACATGTTGATATCCAGTTATATCAGCACCATTTGTGAATATGCTTTCTTTTTTTCATTTTATATTTTTAGCTTCTTTGTCAAAAATCAGATGGTTGCAGGTGTAAATTGATATCTGGGTCATCAAATTGATTCCATTGTTCCTCCTGTCTGATTTTATGCCAATACCAGGCTGTTTTCAATCCTGCAGCTCTATAGTAGAATTTGAAGTCAGGGATGGTGATGCCTTCAGAAGTTCCTTTATTGTACAGGATAGTTTTGGCTATCCTGGGGTTTTTTGCTTTATTCTATAAAGTTGAGTATTGTTCTTACAAAGTTGGTGAAGAATTTTGCTTGGATTTTGGTGGGCATTGCATTGAATCTGTGGACTTCTTTTAGCAAAATTGTTATTTTTCTATGTTAATTCTACCTACCCAAGAGCACTAGAAATCTTTCCATTTTCTTATGTCTTCTTCATTTTCTTTCTTCAAAGTCAACAGACAAATCACAAATGGCTGAAAGGCACTTAAGGAAATGCTCAACATCCTTAGCCATCAGAGAAATGCAAATCAAAATAACTCTGAGATTCCATCTTATACCCGTCAGAATGACCAAGATCAAAAACACTGATGACAACTTATGCTGGAGAGGCTGTGGGGTAAGGGGAATACTCCTCTATTGCCGGTGGGAGTGCAAACTTGTACAGCTGCTCTTGAAATCAGTATGGCGATTTCTCAAAAAATTAGGAAACATTCTACCTCAAGACCCAGCAATACCACTTTTGGGTATATACCCAAAGGATGCTCAATCAAACCACAAACTACATATTCTCAACTTTGTTCAAATCAACATTATTTGTAATAATCAGAACCTGGAAACAACCTAGATGCTCCTCAGCAGAAGAATAGATAAAGAAGATGTGGTACATTTACACAATGGTAAAAACTAATGACATCTTGAAATTTGCAGGCAAATGGATGGATCTAGAAAAAAAAAAACATATTGAGTGAGGTAACTCAGACCCAGAAAGACAAATATATTATGTACTTACTCATAATTGGATTTTAGATGTAAAGCAAAGGAAAACCAGCTTACAGTCCACAATCCAAAGAACCTAGACAACAAAGAGGATCTTAAGAGAGACATACATGGAACTACACAGAAAGGAAAAAAACGACAAGATTTCTTTAGTAAACTGGGAACATGGGTGTCATGAGAGAGGGTTGAAGTACAGAGGGTAGGAAGGGAGGGGAACAGACAAAAATGTATAGCTCAATAAAAACAATAAAAAAAAGAAAAAATAGTAAGTAGAAGTCACACTTTAGGTAAGGAAATAATTAACAAGAAGGGGCAAGAGGAGAGATGGGAAGTTAATATATGAAGGCTCATAGTCAAAGTATATTATATGCTTGCAAGAAAATATTCTTTTTGAGACAGGGTTTCTCTGTGTATCCTTGGCTATTCTATAACTTGGTCTATAGACAAGGCTGGCCTGGAACTCATGGAGTTCCACCTGCCTCTGCTTCCTGGGATTAAAAGTATGCATCACCATCACCTAGCTTTTTAATTTGCTTTAAAATTGTTTTTAATGAAAGCCAGTATCATAATATCATGTACAGAATAGCACACACCAGTTTACAAATAACATGGCAACAAGTCCTAAGATTCGCATCATGTATAACCACTACAGTCATTATATATATATATACACATATACATATATAATCTTATACATCATTAGAAATGTACCTTCTCATAAGGCTATTTTACTACATTAGTTCTACCCCTGCACACCCATAGCTTCAGCTTCAGGCTTTCTTTACTCCATTCTGTCCTGCCCTTTATAACTTGGTGTTAATGTGTCTACATCTACCTATGATGTGGGAGTCTTCTCTGTGTATTGTGATTAACATTAATGAATAAAGAAACTTCCTTGGCCTGTTGATAGAGCAAAACTTAGGTAGGCAGAGGGACTGGACTGAATACTGGGAAAAAGAAGGGCAGGTTCAGAGAGACGCCATGGATCCACCAGAGACAGACACTAGAATTTTACCCAGTAAGCCACTGTCATGTAGCGATATACAGATTAATAAAAATGGGTTAAATTAAGATGTAAGAGTCAGCCAATAAGAAGTTAGAGCTAATGGGTCAATCAGTGTTTTAATTAATACAGTTTTCTGTGCAGTTATTTTGGGGCTAAGCTAGCCAGGTGGCCAGGACAAACAAACAGGCCCTCCTGCAAAACACCTAGACTACAAGTTCTCAAGGAGTAGGTGTTTTCTTGTGTGTAGCTTACAGAGCACTTGCCAAAACCTGACTCACAACACTTAATTCAAACAGAGGCAGGAAATCATTTATAACCAATTCTGTAGAATGGCCACTCTGTCTGAATTCTATATTTTAGGATATAACCTAATAAGTGCCTTTCAAATTGTCTAGGAACAATGCAGTGGACAGTAGTCTTCAGAAGATACATGCAAAATGCTGTGTTTTCTATGTCATGATGACTCTAGGTTTCTTTGACTATGACAGCATTTAAGAACAATGACATCCCTGAAGGACTGGATGTTGTGACTCTGGTTCTATACAACACCTTGTAGCCAGCCCGTTTCTCGTCTTGCTGTTTTCCTATGCTAATCACTTCCAAAATCTATCTGCATGTTTTAGGGGGACTCTCCACAGATGAGAGCCTGTAGACCAAATGTTCTAGTGAGTCATGCTTTTTCTTGAACGCCCAGGGAAGTTGTACCTGTGTCCAGTGTAGACCTGCTATACACAAAACACAAAACTAAGTAGAAATAAGTAAATGTTAGATCACAAACAGACACTTTTCAAGTGTCCTCCAAACAAACCTTCACTCCCAGCAGATGAAGACCAGGTATGCACACATTGTTCCAGGACAGCATATGAGGGCTGGATGAAGACCTGGCAAGAAGCACAAAATGCCCATGCCTGTCCCATCCTTACACTGGACAAGTCCCATGTGAGTGAGAGTTATCTACACCTGTGTTATGGACTCCATCTCAGTTCATAAAGCTATTCAAATTTATGCTCAGTTATACTATTTTGAGTAACCTGATTATAACTTTTAACTGCAATAATTGACATGATCATGAACCCCTATTCTTCTGCCACACTTTGAAAATTATGCTCATATTCTCAGTATTTGAGCATATTAATTTGGCCACAGCCATGAAAGTTTTTACCAACAGGACATTCTGTTCTCATTTTTCAAAATGTCAGTCAATCTGCAAGAGGACAAGATCTGAGATCCAACCTGGTTCAAGAATCCTCTCCAAACACTTAATAAATCATCTTTGTTTTCTATCTCTGTCTCAGTCTATCTCTTTCTATCTCTGTGTGTGTGTCTGTGTGTGTATGTCTGTGTGTGTGTGTGTCTATGAATCTCTCTGTATCCCTCTCCCATACTTTCATGCAACACTTCCTTTTGTATAATATGGTAGTTTTAGTATTAAAGAATTTTATAGATAGATGTAATATATTTTGATCACTCTCCCTGCTAACTCTTCCCAAATCCATTTCCCAATCCTCTCCCATGTGCTCCAACTGGTAGATGAGGAGCTATTGGCAGTACACAGGTGACAAATGAAGAGCAGTCCCTTTACTTTAAGGTCTGGCCTTTGGTAGGTCCTACCATGCTTCACTGGTAGGACCTACACCCATTCATACATGAGTTGCATAAATTGGACTCAATGGATTCTAAAAACAAACAAAAAAGACATTCTGTTTTTTTTTTTTTTTTTTTACTTTTTAACTCCATAGCAGTCGTGTATGTTTTATTATTTTTTCCTAATGAATTTGTGTTCAAATTTTGTCCTATTCTCAATGCATCATACAAAACATGTACTTTTAGGACAAGATTGTTTAAGTCTATGAGATGAAGTTCCTGCTTAGGGTCCCCCACTTTCCCTATTTTCCCAAGACAAGAAGTAAAACAGACCCCATTTCTTCTCAGCCTCTGAATTTCTTTGAATGATTTTTTTTTGTTAGAGATATAAACCTTGCTTTAAGTGTGTTTCTCAATCTACCCACAGTATCTTTTTATCAGCCATTTTTATCTTGCTGAGAAATTACGTTTGTCGAGTTGGCTATGGCTCAGTCTTAAATTTGGTAATTGTTTTAGACTTTTCACTTACTTTAGACATTTTCACTTTGCACCCTAGAGTAAGGTAAATGAAAAGAGAGAAATCCAACATAAGAAGAACAAATAAACAAAACACAGACTGCAAAGCAGCAATGAAAACAAGGTCTCCGGGAGCAGTCCGTGCGAGAATGCCACACATGGGAAGTGTTTGCTGTTTTAAAGCATTAATCACGTACTCACCCTGTTTATTTAGCCATCAGTGGCTTTTCCCTCCTGTAACTCGGAAATGTGTAAATTGTTTAGAATTAGGACTCTAGCTGGAGCTAGGTAATGCTTGTTTATAGTGCCTGGCTTGTCTTGTAACCTCAGAGTTTCAGTCTTTTAGTTTCCATTCACACCTTTTGAAGAGTCTTTATTACTTTGTATCATATAACATCTCAAATAACCTTTCTCCTGCCCACTACCATATGCCCGAGTCACAAAGACAGGAAGGTTGAGCACGCCATCCGTGGTCCTGTTCAGAAGAGCGCCACCATCTTGCTTTTACCTAGAATCCATGCATCGCCTCCCAAATATCTAAGTCTAACCTCTTATCAAAGTTTTAACCTCAAGACATATTCAAGTTTCCCAAGTCCCCACAGTCTTTTCTCAGAACGCGTTATTTTTAGCACAAGTTTAAAATTTAGGTTTACTAATGGGAAAGCTATGAAAGCTCCTCCTTACTCATCACAAACACAAGCCTCTCCCTGCATTTACTGCAATTATAACTCCTGTAAGGGAGAAACTCTATCCACATGACCCTGACTGACCACCATTTAAGTCCCTGGAGAATGACAGGAAACCATTAGAATTTTCTCCTGGAACACAGACACAAAAGCACCAAGACATATAACAACCATGTATCCTGTAAAATTCCAGCATCTGTATTTTCTTGAACAAAATTTTAGTAAATACTTCTATTAAGGGTTTTTTGGATTTGTTTTGACTTCTGGGTTTTTTTGGTTTTTTTTTTTTGTTTTTGTTTTTTTTTTTTGGATTTTAGCAATTCACCTTGGTACAAGAGCCCCAAATACTGAGAATGCGTTTCATGAGGTGGTGGCCCTGGGCAGTACTATTGAGTCCTTCAGAAAGAGGCTTAGTGAGAGATTTTAGGTGGTTGAGAATGTGGTACAGACACCACAGCCAGTCTAGTCAACCTTTCTTTCTGACTCACAAAGTGAGCAGTTTGCTCTGTCCTGTGTTCCCACCATGATGTGCTGCCTCGTTCAGAAGCCCCAAGAGAAGAGGATGAGCTTTGCCATGGTGTTTTTATGACCATGAGTTTCGGTCATCTTGGGATAGTGACCCAAAGCTGACTGATTATTGTTTCCTTCTCTCTATGTCCACGATCTCAGAAAGCCCACTGAGGAAAGAGAAAGTAAAGCATTCTGGTGAGTACAGAGCCTAACTTACATCACCTTCAGCTTCGTAGCAGGCCTACTGTGAGTCCAGTGTATCCTACATGATCCCAGTTCCTCTTCCCTGAGATTGGCTGTCAATTAATAGTAACTCGATCATTGCCCTCCAGGCGCCCAGTGCCCTCACCAACCACTCTGCTTCTTGAGAAAAAGCATTTCTAACCAATCAGATCATAGACACTCATATCTAATGTGACAGGACATACCAACTCTCTTGGGGTAATTGAAAGAGGACTAACTCTTGAACCAAAACAAAGAGACCCCAAAGGGGTCATTTTAAGCCTTTGTTATTGAACATGAGCCTTAAAGATGGAAAAGTTTTCCTGGTTGCATTGAAATATAATCTTGCAGGCTATAAAGGATTTCTGAGATTTTCCTAGTCACATGTTCAAGCAAAGCCTGCACACATGCACTTATGTTACATATATGAAGGTGAACATAGATGCTAGTCTAAAATAACATCATTTATTGGCATGAGGTTAGCAGAGAAAATAGCACCTTGAAATTTTATAGTTACTTAGTGCTGATGTGTGTCTGTCTACTCGATGATCACAGACATTTTAAGTAAAGAAATAAAAAAGAATTACAGAAGTGTCTTTAACTTACCAAGGCCAGTGAAAGCTAAGTAACTTGCTTGGTTGATGAATCAGAAGAGTGTTCTTACTCACAGACAGAAATGTCCATAGGCACATTCTGTGGCCAGTCACTAAAATGAATGTTTGCTCCTGCTTGGAGGGATATGCTCTCAGGCAAGAGTGTTTACAAGAGCTGAGTCATTTTATTTTGTTTCCACTTTGTATTTGCTGCAACAGAGTCTTCTCCTGGTAGTATCTCAAGTCACTGAAATAAACAGAATTTCTAATACACAATGATTCTTAGGGTACATTTGGCACATTATTTTTATTTTGCCGGTTTCCTGAAATTTCTGACAAAAGAAAATTGAGTGCAGGCTTTGGTGGATGTGTGTCATGTGTGATAATATTTTAAGAAGCAACCCTGGATTTGTGTGTGCATATTGTATGTGTGTGTGTTTGTCTGTGCACGCATGTGTGTGTGGGGTTTTGTATGCATGTACTTGACACTGTATGCAGGTGTAGGGTCCGAACTCAAGTTCTCATGCTTATGCAAGATCCTGTACCTCTCAAGCCCCTGCCTAGTTACATCTTTCCTCTTATTTATTTCTTTCCTTTCCATTTCGTTCTTTTCCTTTTTCTTTTCTTTCCTAGTCTCTCCTTTTTAATTTTTTTGAGATTATAACAAATTACATCATTTCCCATTTCCTTTTCTCCTTTCAAGACTTCCCAAGTACCCACCCTTGCTTTATTTCCGATTCATGGCCTAGTGTGTGTGTGTGTGTGTGTGTGTGTGTGTGTGTGCGCGCGCGCGTGCGCGCGTATATATGCGTGCTGGGATGCTGACCATCTGGTATTGGAAAACCAGTTAGTTCCCTCTTCCAGATGTGACTATAACCTAGAGTAACTATCAAGAACAGACGTAACATGAAAATGAGACATAAAAAGGAACCATTGTGAGGTGGTGAGTTAAGCAATAAAGATGGACCAATGGAAAATGAGAAAACAGAAGGCTTTAGTTGTGGAGGGGGTAGGCAGATAAATTTAAAAAGAGGGTAAAATAACAGTAAAGATTTCTGAAAACATCAAAGAAATCATAATACTGATTACCTAAGAATGCCTATAATATGTATAAGTTGGTATATACATACATAGTTCAAATAAAAGTTTCACCTCCAGACTGAAAATGCTCTCCCCAAGATTCATAGACTATCTAGGAACTGCCCCCAAAAAACAGGCATGAGAAGTCCTATTGTTGGTCAGGAATATGTAGGAGACTTCCAATATATTATAAGCTATTGCTGTTGCCCTCTGTTGTGCCCCAGAAGTGAAAGGTTAAGTTCCCATGGCTGAAGATGCTTGAGCATGTCTAAATGGATTTGAATAAGATTCAGTGAAGTTTCATTGACTCTGATACTTCCTGAGAAAATAATGTTTTTATTATTTAAGAATTTTTCGATACAAATATTTTCACCACATTTTCCCACTTCCAACTCTTGACATATCATTGCACCTTCCTACCAAGCAACTTCATGCTCACACATGCCCCGGCTCGTGCTCGCTTTCTCTCTCTCTCTCTCTCTCTCTCTCTCTCTCTCTCTCTCTCTCTTCTCTCTCTCTCTCTCCTTTTTCATCTCTTATATATACAGAAAGATTTCATACATCAATTCACCAAATAGGAATGGAGGGACCTGCTCCTATGTTGAGAACCAGCACCCACTCCTGAGAAGGCTTCTTATCTACTACTGAAGAATTATGCCATTATTCTTTAAGGTTAATAATTAACCCAATGGTCAGCATTTTAAAGTTAAATTTACATAATATGATTATCACTACTTTGTCTGAAATGCCTATTGAATGCTTGATTTCACTAGTTTATGTTTTAGTTAAATTGCCTTCAAATATCAGCAAATCTCTTATCCTATTTAATCTGTTGATTTGATAGTTGATATTTATTTTGATTTTATCAAAAGTAAATATACCTTGAGAATTTAATTTTATTAACTTATTATTTAAAATAATATTATAATTTATTCACTTTTTAAGATATATAGGTTCAGAAAAATACAGAAATTGATTTGCCTATGACCTTGCAGCCAAGTAAAAGTGAAGAGATGAATTGCAAGCCAGGATTCTAAGTCCATGTATGGCATTAAGATTTGATATCTAACAACTTCCTTCAGCACAATGAGCCCACCATTTAACCCAGCTAACCCAGCAGCAGCCAGTCTAACCTACACACCCACTATGAGACTGGCCTGAGGCTCACAATAAAATACGGGAATGTTGGAAACTAGTCATTTCACTGTAAAAACCTAAGTAGATAGAGATCATCTACTTAATTTGGGCAGTGCTAGAACATGTCTGACAGTTCCTCAGAAAGTGCCAGTAGGATCAAGTTCATCACCCACACAGGTGGCTTACTATTGAGTCATATTGCCTTCCCAGGGCCTTCTTCTCTTCCTTCTAAAGTAAAATAAACATTCTGTGATTTATTCTAAATGCATCAGAATTTTTCCAAAGGAATAATTGCTTGTTGCTATTTAAAAAAAATTTTAATAGAGTTTTGTGAGGAGTTTTGTTTTGTTTTTGTTGTTGTTGGGATTTTTTTTTTTTTTTGAGTTTTTGAAAGTAAAACTTGGACCTAGCCTAGAAGGAAAGATGTCCACCCTGGAAAGAGGCAGCACAGCAGTTTGTCTTCCAGACAGAGATGCTATTTTGATAAAGTGAAATTACATCAAAGCTGCAACCATCCTCTGATAGTGTTCATTTTAGTGGGGAGGTCAAGGAAGTACATAGAAAATGAAGGCACCCACATGGGCACAGGAGACCACTTCCTACGTATAACCCCAGCAGCACAGACATTAAGGGCCTCATTGAATAAATGGGATCTCCTGAGCCTGAAAAGCTTCTGTAAAGCAAAGGACACTGTCACTAAGACAAAAAGGCAACCCACTGACTGGGAGAAGATCTTCACCAACCC
>NW_004949107.1:4363954-4372281 GCF_000317375.1 Microtus ochrogaster | reverse complement strand
GAGAGGAAACAGGGATGCAGATGGAGGTGTGTGTTCCAGGAATGAGGCAAGAGACTGAGGGCTAAAGAAAAGCCTGGGAAGTGATAGAGCAAGATGAGAATTCATTCCAAGGTGCTGGACCTGTTGTCTGTTGTCTGGCTCTCATAGTCTCCAATTTTCAACAGAGCTGCTTAACTCCTGCAACCTCTTAGAGCAATCTAGATGAAAGAAGACAGGCTGTGTCTTCTGTACCAAAAAATGAGTGATTGAGAAGCTGAAGACCATGATATGTGGACACTTGATCTGGAAATCAAAGGCAATGACTGGTTCTGGGGCGGGGGAGTATCTGCAAGCCTTTAGCAAGCCCTATGGAAAAAGAGAGTGAGCAGGGTGGGGGGGGGGGGGGGGGGGGGAGGAAGTTGCATAGGATAGAGTAAGCAGGATATCTAAATATCTACTACAAATGCAAAAAATAACTCACTAGAGGTGTTCCTTAGATATTCAGTAAATAAATGTTGGTTGCTTTATTTAAGTAATAAAGATCTAAAAAGCAGAAGTCGAGAACATTTACTCAGAATACACAGAGGAGCCTACAACCACCAAAAGCAAATTTTGAGCCACTGAATAAACTATGGCATCAAGAAAATGGGTAAGAAGCATCTGACCCTTCACATAAACTGGCTCTTTAAAAGTGTGTTCCTTTCATCCCAGCACTTAGGAGGCAGAAGCTGGCAGATCTCTGCACTATCAAGGCCAGCCTGGTCTATAAATCAAGTCCAGAACAGCCAGAGCTGTTACACAAAAAAACCCTACCTCAAACCCCCCCCCCAAAAAAAAATGTGTTCCTTATTATGTACTAGGTACTGCTTTAGGCACTGATATTCAGGAAATTAGTGAACAAAAGAAGAAAGGGGAAAAAAGAAAGAAAAACCTTCACATTCTGTTGGTGGAAAATGAAAGACATATTTCTAAATAATAATCTACTGGAGATAATAATGGGGAAAGGAGTTGAGAAAGTAGATGGTTGGGAAACACTGCCACTTCCTGCCTTCTGAGAAAGAGCAATGCCCTAGCTTGCTTTCTGTGGCTGAGATAAAACACTGACAGAAACCAACTAAGAGGAGGAAATGTGTTTTTTTTTTTTTCATTTCCACATCGTAGCTCTTCGTTGATGGAAGTTGGAGCAGAACCTCTAGCAGAAACCTTGAGGCAGGAACTGAAGCAGAGGTCATGAAGAAATGCTGATTATTGCCTTGCTTCTCAAAACTTGTATGGCTTGATTTTTTATACAACCCAGAAATATCTAAGGGTGGCCCTCTCCTCGGTGGACTGGGCCTTCCCACATCAATCATTAATCAAGAAAATGCCTCCACAGTCCTGTCCACAGGCCAATCTGAGGAGGCATCACACTGACACAAACTTACCACCATAGGCAAGTTCTGTGAATTGGTAGCTAGACTTAATCAAACACATTTAGCAGAGATGGCTGTTACCTTATTATCTACTGTAGTGAGGGCTCCAATCTAGACAACAGAGTAGAGACACTGATGGAAGAGAAATATTCTCAAAGATCTTTCAGGCTAGCACAAAAGGTCATATGTTTTGCAGTACAATGAGAACTCCCAAAAAAGGTTAAGAAATGATGCCCTCAAGGATCCACAGAAGGAAAAAACGGCTTTTCCTTCTATGCAACAAGAGCGTGAGTAGTTATGGACTCAACTTGGAATAATAGTTTGAGTCAAATGGAGTTGTCTACTGCATAAGTGAAGAATAAGAGACTAACACAGAAAGAAATATAAATAAAAGGATCTGAAACTTGGTTCTGCTTTATCTTATTACATTGTTTGTTCTTTTTAAAATGTTTGTTTTAACAGTGTATGCCTGGGTATTCGGATTGTGGTACACGCATGTCTGTGTACCACATGCCTGCAGTGCCCACAGAGGCCAGAAGAGGGTATCAGATCCTGTGGAACTCGAGTGACAGGGTTATCAGCTGCCTTGTGGGTGCTGGGAACTGGATCCTGGTCCTCTGCAAGAACACCATGTGCCCTTAATCACTGAACTGTCTCTCCATACCCCAGTTGTTTGTTCCCGAAGACATTGAAACCACCTCTTTTGATGGTTGTTATGGCTTAAACATATTGAAAGTAATAAGACGATTTCACTTTCGTAATTTGTTTTTTATTAAATATTTGCATTGGAAGAAGTATGTGTATAATATGTATTTAATAAGATTGAACAGTCAGCAATCACCTTCACTGAAATTTCACTTGAGGTTAAAATGAAATGGAAATGACTGGGGTATCACTAGACCGTATCCCAATGGGGAGTTGTATCTGTATTAATTTTGTTAATCACCTTGGTAGAGTTGTTCCACACTGAAGCTCCGATGGCTCCTGGGCCTGGAGATGTCTATACTGTTTGACAATGGAAGATAGACTTACAAAGTATCTTTAAAAAGACTGCATATGCATGTTCATTGCAATTGTTTTGCCATTTGCTCAGTGGTATACTGAGTTTGCCTTGCGCAGTTGGCTACTTTTTCAGAATTTTAGCCTCCCTCATTTTGTACATTTAGATGGAATCAGTGGCATTCCTTCAGAAGCTTTTACTGTCTGTTTATAAAATAATAGGCTGGGGCAGCCTTCATGTGTCACTACCAAAATTCTTAGGTGACAGGTCGATGGCAAATTTTATAACAAACGGATCAATCTGACATCGCCTAGAAAATGACTTGGGAATTATTCTGGCAGCATACATATTGATACCATGATATAGGTCAAAGATAGCACTGTTTGTATATCATACTGACTACAAATTTGAATCTTAACCTAATCAGGAAAAAAAATAAGGTAAACCACACTATAAAGTAGCAACTAATCAAATCCATTCCTCAGAAATAAATTCTTAAATGAATGCACTGCTCGAATGGCAAGCAGAAGTGAGAAATACTTGTAGGATAAAGGCAGAAAGATGAAATCACCATCGAAAGTGATTCCAGTGTTAACTCCACATGGTGATTTCTACAGTGGACCTCTTGAACTTTGGCATGGCCACAAGCCTGTAAAACCTAATGAAGCTCTTTTCATTGGTTTTCCCAGATCCAGCAGACATGTTTAATCCAATGCCTTAGAATTCCATTTTATCGCCTCTCCCAAACTTTCTTAGCTAAATCCTTAACTGGTGATGACTTAATCTTTGCTGTTAGAGTAGCATCTTGTGACTAATAAATTAAGCATGCGTGATAGCATAAACACTCTATCTCAGAGAAAATACTATAGTCCAATAACGGTGTAAAAGAAAGCTTGAGAATGCCTCATACTATTTTCATACCTTGGCAACCAAAATTGGGTCTTCAAGATTGCAACATACCACACCCACACCATAACCCAATCTGGCTCCCTCATCCAGAAATTCAGCTCTAGGTTGAGTGAAATTTGACTCATTCCTTAGCCCTGTGCTCAAGAGAATACATGTTAGACATTAGGAATTAACTATTGAACCTTGAACAGCACCAGTCTGTTTTTCTATGTATGGTGTTTTATTTTGCTTTATTTGGTTTTGTTTTGTAGTCCTAGCGGTTGGGCATGCCAAGCAAGCAACTCAACTCAAGCACTGAACTGTATCCCCAATGCTCTACATATGGATTTGATCAGTCCCTGCAAACCCAGGAAACCTGAAATGCTAGGGGCATTTCACACAAAGCATACTCTGAAACCCATTGTGCTCATCCCCCTCTATGTGCTGAGCTGTCTCAGACAGAAATGTATCAGCAACAACTCTAATGCATAGCTTAAAATGATTGATTCAAGACTTAAGTCAGCAAGGCTAATTTTTTGCAATGCTAGTTACATGTGTTTGCATTAATATCCCTTTAAGGAAATCCAGCTGAGAATCATTATTTAATGAAAGGCTTACAAATTGCCTCCCATTTGATGGCTTTCATTGCTGATTCTTTTTAGAAATGCAGGAAAGATTTAAGTGACTGACCGTGTGAATCCTTGTGCAACATTTGTAACTAACTGGAGAATTTCGGTTACAGTTACATCAAAGAAATGCAAGTATATTTCCTTGTTACTTTTCAGTTGCTGTGAGAAAACACCATCAGAAAAGCAACCTAAGGATGGAAGGGATTATTTTAGCCCACAGCTCCAGGGGATAGCCTATCAGGGCAACGGAGATATGGCTGAGGAGCCTGAGGCAGCTTGTGCCCCCTTGTGCCTGCAGTCAGGAAGCAAGAGGAGAATTCTAGTGCTCAGGTCTATATCTGCTCTGTATTTAATCTAAGAATCTCAGAAAGGTATTGCCAACTATTAAAGTAGGACTTCCCACCTCAAGTGATTTAATGTAAATAATTTTTAATAAGCATACCACGATGCTGTGGCTTAGGTGATTCTATAGTCTCTCTACTGACAATCGATACAACCGTCACAAGTCAGCCACATCACTGTTGAATTAACCTCTCCCTTTTCCTGATAGGCTCATGGCCATCTCATAAGGCAAAATGCAGTCAACCCAACCTCAAAACTCTCCATAGTCTTTAAGAGTTGTAACACTTTTTAAAATCTAAGCCTCTTTGTAAGAATGTGATGTTAGAATCCAGTTGCACCTCAGGACAGAGCCTTTGAGGTCTAAATGATAAAGACAGGCACCTCACTCAAATATTGCCTATGAATAACTAGCCAACAGTTTTTCAGGAGCCAGAAATTCTCACCTAGGGAAGGAAGTTTACATTCCCCGCACACTTATCCCCTCTTCTAAGGTATTAGAGACATTGGCTGCAGCTTCCTGCTTTGAAACCACCTCCATCCTCAGAAAAGAGACCCCTGCTACACCATGGGAATCTTGGTCACTCTCTTTAGAGCCCTTGTCAGGCTATCTGTCTCTGGTGCTGGTTCTCAACCCTGCTTAGAGTCACCACAATGCTATCATCTGTCTGTCTATTTGTGGTATCAATGGCTCTCATAGTAGACTTCTTACTTCCCCTGCCCCAGAAATTTATATCTTTGTTCCACTTGAACTTACATCTGACACTTCTCAATCTTCTGAAACATAAGGCAGTTTCTTGACTGTGAGCTCTCATAAAATAAAATAAATAAATAAAATTAGACCTTTAAAAAGTGTCAAATAACCCATTCACAAAGGAAGAACGGAAACATGGCAACAAAGGGTCTGACCAAAGCCCAGGAGGAAAAACCCCAAATCTTGCAGCTCCATATCCAGCATCTGGAGCTCATAATGGAATCATCTAAGCTCCAAAGAGTGTGTATAGTCTTGCTCCACCCAAATTTTGATGCTCACAGCACAGATAGCTTCTCTCTTGGACTAGCTCTGTGTGTGCATACAGGTTTTTCCATCAGCTGTCACATGATTTTATCTTCTTTAACATTCTAGAGATGCCTCTGTAACTTAGACTTCATTTACTTTCTCAGCTTTCTATCTTGACTTCACAGCACCTCCTTGTGGGAGCTTCCAGCCTGCCTCAGATTGCCTGGCATTCACATCTCTCTGGAAGTATGGGGTAAGATTCCAGGACACACTGAAATATTGCATCTGTCATCCCTGGAAGACCAGTACCACATGGACAAAGATGGCAAGTTCTGCTGCCTGACCCAAGCAGCCTAGCCTCTTGCATCCTGGCTGTAATGACCTTTGTATGCCTTATAGACTGAATCTGCAGTACTGCTTTCCTAGGTAGTGTGTTTGAGAAAGGGGTCTTTTAACCTCGTTCACTTTCACCATTAAAATATTGTAAATTTCCACCATGATCAAGTCAGCTTCATCCCAGAGATGTAGGGATGGTTCAACATACCAAAATCTGTCAACATAATCCACCATATAAACAAATTGAAAAATA
Organism: Microtus ochrogaster; assembly: GCF_000317375.1. Lineage (NCBI taxonomy): Eukaryota > Metazoa > Chordata > Mammalia > Rodentia > Cricetidae > Microtus > Microtus ochrogaster. The sequence continues at coordinate 4,366,445 of NW_004949107.1, read as the reverse complement.
AAAATTATGTGATCATCTCATTAGATGCTGAAAAAGCTACCAACAAAATACATCAGCCCTTCATGATAAAGGTCTTGGAAAGAGCAGGGATACAAGGAACATACCTAAACATAATAAAGGCAACATACAGCAAGACAGCAGCCAACATCAAACTACATGGAGAAAAGCTCACAGCGATCCTACTGAAACCAGGAACACGACAAGGTTGTCCACTTTCTCCATATCTATTCAATAGAGTTCTTGAAGTCCTTGCTAGAGCGATAAGACAACAAAAGGAGATCAAAGAGATACAAATCAGAAAAAAATAAGTCAGACTCTAACATTTGCTGATGTTATGACAGTTTACTTAAATGACCCCAAAAATTCTAGTAAGACTTCTACAACTCATAAAGTTTCAGTAATGTAGCAGGATACAAGATTGACTAAAAAAGTCAGTAGCCCTCCTATACACAGATGATATAAGAGCTGGGGAAGAAATCAGAGAATCAACACCCTTAACAATAGCCATAAATAGCATAAAATATCTTGAAGTAACTCTAACCAAACAAGTGGAAGACTTGTATGACAAGAACTTTAAATCTTTGAAGAAAGAAATTGAAGAAGACACCAGAAAGTGGAAAGATCTTTCATGCTCTTGGGTAGGTAGAATTAACATAGTAAAAATGGCAATCTTACCAAAAACAATATACAGATTCAATGCAATGCCCAGCAAAATCCCAGCAAAATTCTTTACAGACCTTGAAAGAACAGTACTCAACTTCATACAGAAAAGCAAAAAACCCAAGATAGCCAAAACAATCCTGTACAATAAAAGAACTTCTGGATGCATCACAATCCCTGACTTCTAAAGCTACTCCAGATACTGAAAACAGCCTGGTGTTGGCATAAAAACAGACAGGAGGACAAATTGAACTGAATATTAATCTACACACCTTCAAGCACCTAGTTTTTGACAAAGAAGCAAAAAATATCAAATGGAAAAAAAAGAAAGCATATTTAACAGATGGTGATGGCATAGCTGGATATCAACATGTAGAAGAAGAGAATAGATCTGTTACAGGAGGAGGGCACCTTGTTTGTTGCGAATGACTGGCTGGCTTACACCCAAAATAACCACACAGAAGCTGTATTTATTAAAACACTATTTGGCCCATTAGCTCTAGTTTCTTATTGGCTAATTCTTATATCTTAATTTAACCCATTTCTACTAATCTGTGTATTGCCACATGACTGTGTCTTACCAGCAAGATTCTAACCAGCGTCCATCTCAGGCAGATCTATGGCTTCTATCACTCTGCTCTTCTTCCCAGCATCCAGTTCTGTCGTCTCTGCCTACCCAAATTCTACCCTATTAGGCCCAAAGCAGTTTCTTTATTCATTAACCAAGGAAAGCAACACATCTACAAAAGAATCTCCTACACCATAGATCCATTTCTATCACCATGCATAAAACTCAAGTCCAAATGTATCAAAGACGTCAACATAAAGCCAGCCACACTGAACCTTATAGAAGAGAAAATGGAAAGTACACTTGAATGCATTGGTATAGGAGACCACTTTCTAAGTATAACCCAAGTAGCACAGACACTGATGGAAACAATTAATCAATGGGACCTCCTGAAACTAAAAAGCTTCTGTAAAGCAAAGGACATGGTCAATAAGACAAAACGACATCCTACGGAATGGGAAAAGATCTTCATTAACCCCACAGCAGAGGTCTGATCTCTGAAAGACACTTAAGAAAATGTTCATCATCCTTAGTCATCAGAGAAATGCAAAGCAAAACAACTCTGAGATTCCATTTTACACCTGTAAGATTGGCCAAGATCACAACTTATGCTGGAGAGGTTGTGAGGAAAAGGGAACACTCCTGCTTTGCTGGTGGGAGTGCAAGCTGGTACAGCCCCTTTGGATATCAGTATGATGATTTCTCAGAAAATTAGGAAACAACCTTCCTCAAGACCCAGCAATACCACTTTTGGGTATACAAAGAATCTCAATCATGCCACAAGGACATGTGCTCAACTATGTTCATAGGAGCACTCTTTGTCATAGCCAGAACCTGGAAACAACCTAAATGCCCCTCGACCAAAGAATGGATAATGAATATGTGTTACATTTACACAATGGATTACTATACAGCAGAAAAAATAATGACATCTTGAAATTTGTAGACAAATAGATGGAGCTAGAAAACATCATTTTGAGTGAGATAACCCAAACCCAGAAAGACAATTATTATATGTACTCACTCATAAGTGGTTTTTAAACATAATGCAAAGAAAATCAGCCTACACATCACAATCCCAGAGAACCTAGACAACAATGAGGACCCTAAGAGAGACATACATGGATCTAATCCACATGGGAAGTAGAAAAAGACAAGATCTCCTGAGTAAATTGGGAGCATGGGGACCTTGGGAAAGGGTTAAAGGGAAGAAGGAGGGAGGCAGAGAGGGGAGCAGATAAAAATGTAGAGCTCAATAAAAAA
>NW_004949107.1:4353313-4363854 GCF_000317375.1 Microtus ochrogaster | reverse complement strand
CACACACACACACACACACACACACACATTTTTTAGCAGTGTTAAATTTACTCCTATTCTTTTTCTCACCAAACTACACATTTTTGGGTTATTTTTATTTTGTTTTTTGGGTCTTTTGGGGTTGTTTTGTTCTGTTTTGTTTAGAGATAGGGTTTCTCTGTAGTTTTGGAGCCTATCCTAGAACTAGCTCTTGTAGACCAGGCTGGCCTCAAACTCATAGTGGTCCACCTGCCTCTTCCTCCCGAGTGCTGAAATTAGAGGCATGTGCCATCACTGCCCAGCTTTAAACTACACATTTTCATATTTTATTTTTGCCCAACTTTTTGGTTTTTTTTTTTAACTGTAGATACGAAAGACACTAGTCCACTATTTTAAATTCAACTTCACTCAACTTCTCAGGACATGGGGAGGGGGTACCCTGAATTTTTTGTCAGAAAATATCTCATGAGAGTCTCCAGGTCCTAGCAGAGACTTTATCCTCTGAAACCCCAGGTCTCTGCTGTCTGTATTCATCCCAGCAGTCCTCTCTTCCAAATCCACATCATACTAAGCTTTGATAATGTTTGTCTATGGGGGCGTGTCTGGCCCAAAAGTCCAAATTCTTCCACATGCTTCTTGCAGCATATAAACCCTGAAGACCTAACAACAATGGAATCAGGTTCATCAGAACAATATCCTCATGCTAGGTTCCCATTTTCTGTATTCAGTATTCTTCTGTTACTGTAATAAAGTATTCCTGATAAAGTTGATTTAAAGAATAAAATATTTGTTCAGGATAACGCTTTGCGGGTGTGGCCCACCATGTCAGAGAAGTCAAGGTAAGGGACGAAGCATCCTTGTTCGGGATAATGGTTAGAGGGTGTAGCTCACCATGTCAGAGAAGTCAAGGTAAGGGACGAAGCATCCTTGTTCGGGATAATGGTTAGAGGGTGTAGCTCACCATGTCAGAGAAGTCATGGTGGGAGACAAAGCATCCTTGTTTGGGATAACGGTTTGAGGGTGTAGCTCACCATGTCAGGGAGATCCTGGGAGGAGATGAAGCATCCTTGATTGTGATAACAATTTGAGGGTGTAGCTCTCTGTATCAGGGAAAGGGTTCCTGGGAGCAAACGAAGCTTTGATGTTGTAGCTCACCATGTCAGGGAGGTCATTGGAGAAGACAATGCATCCTGAGACACTTCTTCCAGGGATAGGTATGTAATGTTGAGGAAAGTTATAGGTGGACCACCACATTATGGGAGAGCAATTGTGAAGGAACATAATTCATATAATAAGGTGACATCTGGTGAGTAACATACCTAGCAGAAGAGATTGTTGTCAGTGGAACCAAGGTCATTTTGGAAGTAGAGAGAAGTAACTGTGACTACAGCAAGCAAGAAATACTCCTGATTGACTCTAATGTTCAGGACGATGGGGAGTACGTGCTGGAGCAGGAGTAGCAGATCTCTAGCATTTGAATTTGAATCCAGGCCAGTTATTAAATTACTGTATCAGCCTCATGGGGCTGATTATAGGGTTTGTATGGCATATTTTGCATAGAAAATATTGGAATGATATACTGATTAGGTAAAATGTTACTCATATGATATTTGCCTGGTGACATTAAAATAAGATCATGGGTTTTAATAGGTGATATGGCAATCAGATAGCAAATGTTTCCAAGTGATGCACAGGCAATGGGCTTTCTGTTCTTATGTGGTGATGATTGATATGAGCATATAAATCTCACTAAGGTAGATACGCCCTTGCACCCCTGGACAATACTCCACACAAACGACTTTATGTGCACTACTCGAGTCACTGCACAGAATCACTACAGTTTTATCTTATCTCTCTCTCTCCCCCTTTTCATATAAAATAGCTCAGTCATGGTAAAAGGAAGATGTTTGTAAGGAATCATTCTCCTATCAGTTTTAACAGACAGTCTACATTTGTTTCAGAAATGAACTAATATAATATCACTTTTCCCTAAGATGTTTATCTTAAAACCCCTTAAAAGCTGTCAAGGAAATCCGCTGTGATTACAGTTTGCTCCTTTGCGATCACTATAATCCTCCCCTTCTTCACTAGGCGCAGACTTCGCAGGGCTCCTTCGATGGTGCTTTGACTTCACGGTGCAGATTTAGGTGTGCTTGCTTCTTGAGAGATGAGCATTACAGTAATTCTGTAAATATCAAGACAACTCAAGGATCTAAAACCCTCAGTGCCTGAAACTCATTGTCAGTAAGATCTGTGACTCATCTTTTAGGGCATACTCTTGTCCAAACTTTTGTAATACACACACTCTTAAAATCATTAGCTGTCATAATCATCATAGTGGTATCTGTTTCATTGGATGCTCAAATTTATATCTTGACCCATCATGATGACCTTTGACATACATGCTATGCAACTAGTTTCAAACACCGAGACAAAATGAGGTTGTGAGGTTTTCGGTTCATAAAAAGAAATTCCAGAGCTGTCCCCACACCAAAATATCTGCTCTGTAGAGCTGTCTAGATGCTGTGAACATACATCCTTTGTATGTTAAATGTTTTAAAATCAAGGGTGGTGTATCTCAGCTGGTAGAGCACTTGTATACACAAAGCCATGGTTTTTAAACTATCATCATAAATAAAGAAACAAGTTAGTTAATTAAAATAAAACAACAACATGTTTTCTTTCCTTAAAGGGACCATTCATATTCAATATTCTGAATGTGGAGTAAGAAAGAAGCTCCACAGAAAGACTCTTACAGTTTCTAATTTCTTGTTAACATTCCTGAAGTGATATAAATAAACAAGGGGCTTTAAGCAATTAGACAAAGCCACGAGCTCCATTTAAAGTAAGAATTCAGTGCCCATTTTTGTGGCAGAAATTTGAATAATACTCAGATTTTCCACGTTCCTTAACAATTTTCTATGTTCCTATGCTATCTCTAACTCCCTTTTGTAGTTACTTAGACAGAGGGTTCAGTACTGTAGTATTTGAACAATATTCCAGTGGGGGCTTGCACAGTCCTGACACTTGTCTTTATTTTGATGGGCTTCTCATCACTTAAGCAACTAAAGGGAAAATGCCCACCATTTCTTTTAAGATCATTGTGTTTACTTTCACAAATGAATGTTGGCTATATGTTGATTAAATCCATAGCGGTACTTTCCATTTTCCGTCCTACCTGGTGGCAACTAAATTTGATGATCTTCATTAAATTTCTAGAAACTATTTTGAGAATTCCCTTTTCCGCCAAATATAGTCTTTTCCACACATGAACTTGAACTCCTCTTGCAGTTCTTGATAATGACATTATCTATGATGCAAGAGAAAAGACTCAGGTAGTGAGCTACTGTGGTCATGACTGACAGTTACCATTCTCTATGGTCACCAAGTAGGTAAGTCAATGTTTGTATAACTTGCTGGATCTCTAACCTAGCAAAAGGGTTAGAAAATTCCAAGTATGTACCAACAAATAAACAGTTACTTTGGGCTACAATCGTGTTCTTCCATTTATAGCTACTTATAGTAACTTATTCTGACCATGTAGTTCCAAAACAAATAAATCTTCGAATATATACTAATTGGTCCTTTTCGAAAACAGTTTGCAGAATTGTAGGGAACTCTGGCTGCTGTCAGTCATTGAAAAATATTAAAAACAAAGAAAGTTTGCCTGAGATAGCCTTATTTTATCCAAGAATGTAATATTTCCTCTCAACTCAGGCATTTATGACCATGGTGATCTCCATGGCCAACAAAAAGCCTTGAGGCATCTTCTGAATCAACAAAATTGAATCGCATTTATAGTGTTTCTGCTGTACAGACTCACAAGCATAAATTTGTAAAGGCCCTCAATATTACATTTTTAAAACCAATAGAAGCTTTCTTTATTCTCGCCTACATGTAGTCTTCCAGTTTCTAGTTAGGGACCAATAAAAGAAGACAAGCATTTTTTTCACATTTTCAATCCTACCTGGTGGCAACTTGGCCATACCCCTGCTTCATTTTGGTCCCCCCTCCTCAATTCTAAATTGATATCTATTTCATTGTCATTCAGTTTTCCTACTGTGATATTTTGACTTGTAACAAATTATAACTGATACATACACACATATTTTATTAGTCAGAACATTGATTAAAAGGAGTGTTTCATCCCTCACTCTGATTCACTAGTGTGGATGAAGATGGCTTTAAGTGGCAGGTACAGGTCTAAAAACATAAAGACTTTGCTTTCACCCTTCAGTCTCCCCATTAAACACTGGCGTGGCCACAGACAGACTGCTCAGACCTCTTTCCGTACTGATTTCTTCAGTTGTTAAACATGTAAAACTCTGAAAGATAGAGACTCAAGGAGCTAGCAATATTCGGTATTCCAAATATGTCATAGACAAACCTATAAGTGCCCGAACATCCCTACCCCTAAATATAAGCTAGAGGCGATGCCAGAGACCAGAAACATCGTAGGAGCTAGTTCATCTTTTTAAAGGGTTAATATAGCTGGATAGTCTCTGCCTTGCTGGTTTCAGGTCCTTGATGTGAACCTTAGCACAGCAAAACAAAACCACCAACAAATCTGATTAAAACATTAGCATCATCTTATATGTGCAGTGTGTATTCCAGGACAAAAAAAAAATAAACCTAGGTTTTCCATATGCCTGTGTCTGTGCAGAGCTTTGGAGCTCAATGTTTTGCTCATGGAGATCCCAGAAACAGGACGTATGAACTGATACTCTAAACATAAACATAAACATAAATATAAACATAAACAAATACAGCAAGAAACATGCTCACCTAGTTCAGAGAAAACATAGACCAAAAAAAAAAAAAACCTACCAGCTCAACAACCCATTTCTAACAGTGTTTGCCTCTGTTATATATGATTATTATGTGTTATAAGATGTTACCATGAATGTCAGATTTTAGCTTGGAAACTCTATTTAGACATTGGTTCTTCTTTTATGGTGACATATTGGATCTCATGTGATAAATGCATCCTGGATGAGTTCCATGCTCATGCATCATGTAGCATGTTCTGAGCTACAGATGCTCAGGTCTGAGGTTTCCAAGGAAACAAGGGAACATTTGTCTATCTGCTCAGATAAACTGATGCATCACTATAGACCTCTTAGAAACCTTAATTCTGAATCAAATTCTACTGTGAAGTCCTTGCAAAATGCCAGGGTCTTATCATTTCTACCTAGCAATCATTGACACTGTAGAAGCTGTGAGTTGGGCAGGCATAAGGATTGTATGTAAAAATAGTCACTTCTATGACCCTATCCATCAGTAAGCCACAGAGGGCCATGTTGATTTGGTATGTCTGGTGCCAACCTCACAGAAGGGAAGTTCTAGGATTTTCCTGACCTTCAAAGTGGCTGTCATCAGTCAGTAGGCTCTACACCAGCCAAAGAGCCATAATACACCTGCTTCCAACTACCACTGATTACTTCATTATCTACATCTATTTCAAACTTGTGTGGTCTACCCCTTAAATATATACAATGAATTAAGAAATGAACTCTAGTCCACAATAGCTTTTAGGAATGTCTTTAATATCAGAGTGATTGATCATTTGTCAACATTTACCAATCACAGTACTTTATATGTGTTATACTGGCAGATTCAACTAATGCTCAAACAGATGATGGCATTGTGATGTTTGTTTTCTAGAAACTTAGACCCTGAGAGATGAAATAATTTCCCCAAGTTGTCATTTGTCAGTGATAAATGTGGGCTTTAGTTCAAACCAGATTTCCCCAGACTGGAATCTTCCACTCTGTTCCTTTTTCCCCACTTTTTTGGAAGACTGACTGTTCACCTTCCTCTACATTTCAAATTGCCATATGCATTCATTGTTCATACATTTACTTAATCAGCAAATACATACTGTGAGCTTATGCTAAGTTCTGAGGCTAGAGAAACAGACAGGAAAGGCAACGTCTCTCTGGGAGCTTTTGTTTGGAAAAAGAGACAGATAAATAAATGATAAGTAGACAGACATAAACAATGCAGAGATTACAATAAGATAATGCCAAAATATGAAACAAATGCTTGTGTGTAAGAATATTAAATTAGAAAAGAGCCAGGGGTATTTAAGATACAGAAAGAGACAAGATGAAACAGGGTAAAGCGAGACTAGATCATGATGTAAACAAGGTCAATATGTAAATAACGTAATCAATGATTACATTATTTCCTAGGGAGAGTGATAAATCATTGATGAGTTGAATTTATTTTAGTTATACCATCTTTATTCTTTTTTTTGGTTTTACATTAAATATATACTTTATTTGTGAGTACAACAAGCATTTTTACAACAGAAGTCTTCTTTTCCTTGAACAACAGACTCAGTGTTTGACATCTTTTTTTTAAACTTTTTTACTAAATTTTTTTTATTAAAAATTTCCACCTCCTCCCCGCCTCCCTTTTCCCTCCCCCAGTGTACAGACTCAATGAGATAGGGTCTTTCTTCTACAGCAAAGCCTAGCACTATACTCTGTTTATGACTGTTTTCCCGTAATAGTTGTTGATGGAGAGAGAAAATGCAGAGAGGAGAGAGAGAAGAGTACTCTTACTTATAAGCTGGCATCTTTATGCCTTGGTTTTTGTCTTCTTGTCTCCTTGTTTATTCTCAGTACTCCTCAACCCATCTTCCTGGGATAAAAAAATTCCAAGATGACACTTCCAAAAGATTAATACTTTCATTTCAACATTTCTGAAAGTATTTCAATGAAATTGCTTCCAAATGGTTTATTTTATATTAGATCATTGGGAGATAGATTAACGTCATAAACGTACATATGAGCAAGCAATATTTTTGTCTCCTATGTGCACATACTATATATTTCATATCCTTTGATAACATAAACTCACTAATTTAAGTCCAATTAGGAAAAGGGCACTATAATAATTGCTGTGTTTCCAGCTCCCTCTTGATAACAAATGAGGCTCTCTTCCCCTCTTTCAGTAGGTAATATTATGCTTTTTCCTTTGCTAAGGTATATTAACACTGCTACATGAACAAAAGTATTTTTAGTGGCTGTGTTATTAAAGAAAAATGCATTGGGAAAATACAAAAATATTTCACCTTTATGTTGTGGAAAATAAATACAGTGGATTCAATTAAAAATTTTATAACTTTTGACATGTGCCATATATAATGTTTGGTAAACATCAAAAAGAGGTTTGGGGCTTTGTCCTGGGTTGTTTTTGTTTTGTTTTGTTTTGTTTGTTTGTTGTTGTTGTTTTCTTTTGTGGTCAACTTTACACAAGATACAGTTAGCTGGTAAGAGGAACCTCAGTTGAGGAATGCCTCATCAGATTGGCAAGTTTGTAGAACATTTTCTTTATTGGTGGTTGGTGTGGGAAGACCTGGCTCACTGTGCACAGTGCCACCCTGGGCAGGTGGTCCTGTGTTGTATAAGAAACTAGACTGACCAAAGCACAAACTGCAAGCTGGTAAGCAGTACTCCTCCATGATTTTTTTGTTTCAGCTTCAGCCTCCAGATTCCTGCCTTGACTGCCTTCCCTGAATTCCTTCACGATAGACTATAATGGATATAACTAAATAAACCCTTTTCTGCCTACGTTGCTTTTGTTTGTGTGTCTGATCACTAAGGCAGACTAAGGTAAGTAGCTCCTGAGAACCAGACTCTGGGATGGGGGAGGACATCGGTTATTGGCCAACCACCTGATCCCATCCCAGCAATGTGAGGAAAGGAGACTAAGACAACCAAGTTCACAGAGTTTGCTATGGAACATGGACTTAAAGCATCCCAGTGTTCCTACACTGAGATGGATCAGGGATATGGGTCTCAGTAATCATTAGCTACTGGTACCATCTTCAGCACCATGACAATAATAGATATATAGATACTATGTTTGTGCCTGAAGATCTATAGTACAAACAGCTAAGGATGCACTATGGGTAAAGTACTACTTTGGAAGATGACTTTGGTAGATTGCTAAGTAATGTTATGTCAAATTTATACAATTTAATCATCACCAAATAAGGAAAATTCTGTTATAGAAAAGAAAGGGGTATCAATTTGCCTGGTTGCTGGGTAGGATTCTACATAATGCTACAATGTAGGTCCTAGTGATGACTTCCTTTTGATGGCATAGTATATGTATTCTAGTTGAAGAAAGTTCAAAGTGGTTTGTTTGTTTGTCTGTCTGTTTATTTTAGAACATGAGAGTCTATAACCTTAACAACTATTATAGACCCTCAGAAAGTTGTTCTAACTATTTCTTTCTAAGAGATTTTGTTTTGAGACTTTACCAAATAAGTAGTCTTGGGTCACATATTTCTAAAATAACTATGCAAATGATTATTCCTCCTCCTAAAGTTTTTGTGGGTCCCTGACATCTTTTATTGTTCTTTTTTCTAACATTTTTAATGATTCTTTGAGAATTTTTCAGAACATATTTTGATGATATTCATCACCTACCTCTTCTCCAAATGTGTCCCAAATTCAACTCCTCTTCCCTACCCTACCCTCCTTCACTTTATGTCAAAAAAAAAAAAAAAAACACTACCTCTCTCAGCAGATGTCATTGTCCTTCAGCAGATGTCATTGTCCTCTGGATCTTAGGGTCTTTTCTGTCCCCTCTTCTGCAGTGTTCCCTGAGCCTTGGATGTAGTGTCGTGCTGCAGATGTATCAGATGGGGCTGGGCATCTGAGTATCAGTTGTCAGCATTTTGACCAGTTGTGGCTTCCTGTAACAGTTTCCATCTACTGCAAAGAGATGCCTCTTTGGTTGAAGATGAGTGTACTCTCACCCTTCCACATTTTTTTTGAAGTTTTGTTTATCCGGACTTGAAGTGGGAAGGTCAAATTGACCTTTTTCTACATACTTTCAACTGCATGGTGATGATCCATGTTTCCTCAGGAAATCCCTAAATTGGGATAGAAAAGTGAAATTATCAACTCAACCATAAGCAGGACCACTTTAGTGACAAACAACCATTTTTAGAAACCAGTCAAGAAAAAAGGGAGTGAGATTGGCCCTCGACTGACTGCTACAAGTTGTGCTGTTTTAAACAGTCAAGGTGTATATTTTATCTACATAATCAAACATTAAGTGCTCGATAACCTCTGATTTTGTAGGAAACTAGACCCAAATAACTGTTAGATTATTTGACTTAGAAGTTTTGAGGTTTAACTTAGTTCTTTAAAGTAAACCATCTTAGAACACAATTTGAGAAGTCAATTACTTTTTTATTCTTTGAATATCTCATACATGTGTACAATGTATCATGGTCAGAGCCACCTTTCAATCCCTCTCTACAACTCCCTCCTGGTCTCTAACAAAAGCTTCTCTGAGCTTCGTGACCTCTGTTTTTTATTTAAACCCACCATATCCTGTTAGCACTGAGCATATGTGTAGGGTGTGCACCCATTCTATGGAGCATGGGCAACCCACCAATAGCCAGCAATTCACCAAAGAGTGGCTCTCTCTTCAGCAGCTATCAACTGGTTAAAAACTCCCCAGATGGGCTGGGGACCTCCTGAGCCTCTGCCAGCCCTATCCAGGATTTTCATACAATTACTTTTGCTTTTATTTATGCATTTTATGCATGAATGTGTGAGTGTATGCTGCCTATGTGTTCAAGGAAGCCAGAATAGGGTGTTGGATGTCCTAGACCTGGAATTACAGCTGGTTGTAAGCAACTCAGGATGGGTCCTGGGAACTGAACTCAAGTGAAAAGGCAGCAAGTGCTTAATGAGTTAGTCATCTCTCCAGTTCCTATTCTGAACATTGTTTTGCTTTTAAAGGTTTATTTTATGCTTAATTACACATGCTTGTCTCTCTCAGTGTGTGTATGCATGTGTGTTTGGGTGTGTAGTGTCGTGTATACTACATGCATGCAGAAGCCAGAGGGGAACTGGAATTACAGACAGTTGCTAGCCACCTGATGTGGGTGCTGAGGATTAAACTTGGGTCTCCTGGAAGAGCAATGTATGCTCTTAAATCTTGAACCATCTTTCTAGTCCCCAGGCTGTGAAGATTTTGTATAGACAACCACAGTTGCTGTGAGTTCATATGTGCAACATCCACATACATTCCGGAAGATATGTCACAATCCTCCTTCCTCTCATATTCTTCAACAACATTCCCTAAGCCCCGTGGAGAGGTCGGACATAGATGTCCCATCTATAGCCGCCTTAACGTTTTGCTTTTGTTTCTGAGAAGACCTCACAGAGATACTGCTTTTAGGTTCTCAATACATTTCTTGCTGGTGGCTCATGCCAATTTCAGCTAGCCAAATTTATGCACTGATTTTTACCAGAAAATTCTTCTTTACCATTTGCACTTGGATCAGGCTAAATTGGTTACTTCATTATTGCATACATCTTTTATATTTTTGCAATTGTGTGATTTCTTGAAAGAGAGTTTAAAGGGAGTGTGTAGAAATAGGGGCGGCGGGGCCCCAGCACCCCAGCCGCCTGCCTGGCTAGCTTATGCCCGAAATAACAACACACAAACTGTATTCATTTAAACACTGCTTGGCTCTTTAGCTTTAGCCCTTTTCTTGGCTAACTCTCGCTCCTGGACTAACCCAT
>NW_004949107.1:4343429-4349993 GCF_000317375.1 Microtus ochrogaster | reverse complement strand
GAGTCTGACCTCACTTCCTCTTCCGCCCAGCATTCTGCTCCGTTCACTCCTCCCATCTACGTTCTAACCTATCAGGGCAAGCAGCTTCTTTATTTAATCAACCAATGACCTTCCTCCATCAGGAGTGTTTGTTTCTTTTGCTTCGCAGAAGAGCTAAGTGAACTCATAGCTGCCCGTGTTCGACACAAACACTCCACACTGTGCAACCACCCCCGTCATTGCTGCTCTCTTTGAAATTCCCACAGCAGCTCTTTAAATAGGCCCTGTAAATTTTTATGTTACTTCTAATAAAACACATGATGTGCTTTCTTCACTAGACATGTTATGCAATCTGATATTAGAAAGCTCCAGCTTCAAAGTCAAAACTTATGAGAAATAACAGTAATTTCCAATGACCCGATAGGACCAAAGAGGTGAGTGAGTGCAAGCATGGCCCTTGTAAATTAAAAACAACATTTTATAATCTCAGCAAGATGTAATGGGTAGTCAGAGTCATGAAGCTATCCCAGGCACGATGATTAATCTCTGTGTGTCACAACCCGGCAGCTGCAGTCTCATTGAACTGCAATCTACATAATGCATTCTCAAGAACATCAGACAGGAAGTTGCACCCATCTACAGTGCAAATGGTAAGCTTGCAAGTAGAAGGGTGTTCAACTCTAGCCTAAGAGAGCAGAGGTATAGGCTGAACAATAAAACGACAGCTAGATACCGTGGATATCAACTGGCTCTGGTTTATCAAAACAGAGTGCTGCCATCGTCCTTATATGACCCAACTAAGTAGCTGTTGACAGTGTATTTCATAAAAGAAATGATGAAACAGAGTGGAACCTTACAGAAGGGGACAGGATCATAAAGACCACTTGCATGCAAGATACTTCTCAAGTATGTCTGAGGCCAAGTGATTAATCTCTGTCAAGTTTGAGAACATAGTTGATGCTGATAACAGTGAATGATAAAAATGTCTAGGTTGCTCCGTGAATCAAGCCACCATCTCCTAGAAAGACCAACAAGAGCCTTTCTGACTAATCAGTGATGTGAATGGCAAAGCACCCCATCACGTAGGTATACAGTATTCAGGGCAAACTGGTTTAGGTCTGTGGAATGTATTAATAAATTCACACGGGTCTATCTCAGGTGAAAATTAGTAAGAAAGACCTCATACTCCTCATAATTGCTCTGAAAGTTCTGACCAGGTCTACTTTACCTGGTGTCAAGAACCAAAAAAAACATTAGAAAACAATGGAAAGTAAACTTAGTTCATGATGTTGGCAATATCAGTCCTGGGGCCCATTTCCCAGAACTGTAGTTATCTGCAAAAGAAAAGCACTGGACCAGAGGATGCCTTAGGATGTAAGGTTGAACAAGGGACTTGATCACAAAGACTACCCATAACCTTATTAGAGTCCATGACAACCACTTTGATAAATACATCTGAAAATGGTACTTGTTGCCTGAGTTAATACACCTTTGTTTTCTCAATTACAGGCAACCACAAAAGTCACCCAGAGCTTAAGTCTCCTAGTCAGTTATTGAAGGTGCACTTGATGGCGTATTTCACAGACAGGATGGATAATTTGCCCACATTTGCACAGTTCATTAGTTTGGGAGCTAGGATTCAAAGGTGGGCTGTGAGCTGCAGGACCCCCACTATGGTTCCTTCATATCTAAACATCTTGGTGAGGACAGATGAGAGATGCCAGAGCTAAGAACTTGCATGGAACACCCTCTTCAAGACAGCAGGATAAAAAGGCACCCCTCCCATGAGTAATTTTAGACATCTGTTTTTGAGGTTCCCCAGAAGCTGATCAAGGCCCTGTCCTTGGTAGAAAAATACTTGCACGTGAGAGGCCTCACTTTTTCAGAAGCATATTGTCCACAAGCCAACTAAGCTAAAGCTATGGTCCCTTTTGCCCCCTTCAAGAATTCATGGTCCATGGAAGCAAACACATTCTAACCTTTTGTGTCAATTGCTTCAAGAGGCCCCACTACCTCTCCCAGCCAAAGCTGGATAGGTGAAGGAAGTGAATTGTACATGGTTAGTCTGACTACTGATGTCCAGTCTGGAATGACTATGCTTTGTCCCTTTTTCTTTCTGACAATTTCACTATGAAGAGCCCAGACACCAAGGATCCTATTCCTGACAAAAGACTCCTCTCTCTAAAGGGTTAATTCACTCTCTTGCCTTACAGTCTGAGATCACTCCTCAAGTGTGTCAGCGGCTCTTCAAGCTGGCTGAGGTATAGGTCATTACAGACTCTGCTTAGACACCGCAAGGACTTCTGACTCTGCCCAGGGGGTCAGAGGTAAAATGTCTCCATGTCTCTGCAGTCCACACATCCTCCGGACAGCTGTCTTTATTTCAGACACTCTTAGGAGACATTCTGAAGCTATGGCAAAGATGACATACTTTTCCTGATGCTCGTTTTACTAAATTAAAAACATTAAACATAAGTGTCTCTTGAGATGATTTTTCTGCTTCAAAAATATTTCTCTGAATTAAAATGCGTTTATATGGTTTCAGATAAGAACTGAGCAATCTTTTCCCCATTTTTTTCCACCTGCCAGTGGTTGTCTGAGTGTACAGAAACGCTTGTTGTCTGTGGGTCCCCAGGGTTACTGGTGTAATTCTTTTTCCTCTGGGTGCTCAAGCACAGAATTGCCCACAATCAATTTGCTTTCACATGCTGGCACTAAACTCACTGTATATAAAAGTATCACAAGTATTTTCAATATAATTCTAAGTAGCAGTGATTTAAAAGGCTTTTTAGTGTAATGAAAAAAATTACAAGGCATAGTAACAGCTGTACGGCTTATTTGAATGAATCCAATCAAAAACATATAAGACTCTCCATAAACCTCAAAATGGATAAAAATGACTTAAAATTAAGAAGAGGAATAGAGAGGGGTGGTTTTGATGTCTGAAAAATGAAGCAATTTTCCTGAACAGTATTTTGACCCTCTGGCTTTTAAAAATATAGAATAAGTCATACTTTAACTTAATGCTGTGAGAAAGCAGAGGTGTTGCATTGATGTAGCTCTAGGTTAAAAAAAATGTAAGTATGGGTAGAACTATAATCTTTAAGGATATAGCTGTTCTGTAGAGGGGGACTAAAAGACCTCTGATAGCATAGGCATCACTAGTTGTCAGTACTGGGGATTAGATCTACTGCTGCTTTATAAGGCGAGAAGCCTGACTCAGGCACCTCCAGCCTTTGCTGTTCAAAACCACAGCCATGACTACCCAAGTACACACAGTGCCCCTGAATCTGTATGGAAGGAGGCAGAATGAAAATATGTTATTTTCACAATCTCCCAGTACCAACACCCTGTACACCTTCCCTAAATATGTATTGTTGAATGGAGGAAGGAAGATCATAGATCGGAGTTTTCCTCAGCCTTTTAAATGAGCCTTCCTTACTTTTGTATTTAAGAAAAATAAAGAGATCAAATCAGAAAATTATGCAGTCACAATCAGTGGCTTGGTAGATTTTTTTTTTTTTTGGAGAGAATCAGTGTCCCTACCTCAAATCCATTTCTTCATCCTTTGCTTTCAGATTCCTCCACAAGCTTCTAAAAACCAGAGCTACCTGCCAACTCCACATTGTGAAATCTCCAAAGAGTAAAAAGAAGCTGAACTGAGAACATTTTATTTATACAAGAGAGGAGAGAGAGAAAACAAGTTGCCAGATAAAATACAGGAAGGCCAATTAACCTAAATATCAGATAAACCATACGGAATATTTCAAAATAAGTGCATCATAAATACTGCATGACACATACTAATAATAAAATTTATTTTTCTGCCACGCTAATCTAACTAGGCACCGTATACTTTTTATCTGCTAAATGTGGCAACGCTGAAGGAAAGCAAATGTTCTGAGTGCCAGGTGTTTCTGTGCAGATGCTGGTAGACTAGAAGAGCCCTTGGTTAAAAGGCAATTGCACTATTATCTTGATGCATCACTGTCCAAGCAGGGCCAACGTGTCACAGCTCACTAAAATCATATTTTTATAGAGCATGCCTTCAGTGAAGCTGTTTCTTGAATGCTTGTAAAGATAGAGCCTTGCAGGTCGACGGGAAGTGCAGAAGGAAAGTTCTGAAAAGTGAACGAAGCAAAGCCAAAGGGCTCATCGAGAAGCTGAATTAACGGTTTACACAACAGTCGCTTTGAGGAAAACTGTCTCTGCATGTTTCTGCAGACATTGTCAGATCAATGAAAGATAAAACGACTTCTCAAAAGGTTAGCATTTTGGTAAAATGCCAAGTGCGTTCTTAAACTGTGAAAGAAACACAGCACTTAGAAAGGTAGTAGATTAATTGAAAGATTATTAATATTTATTATAGACCCGTAGAAGCAGAGACTGTAGACACCTGCAGGCCAGGTCTCCATGGCCTAAGGAACAAGTAACTGTCTTGAAACATGGGGTCATGGGGTTTTAAAGGGACAGAATGGAATACATTGTTGCCGATCAGAGGGGTGAAATGTTTGTCCCATGAGGTCTGACAATGTACACAGATGATGGATTTTAGAAAATGCCAAATTCATAATCTGTAAACTGAAACTGAACCTTTCCCCTCATTCAACGGTCCCCTTGATGTCCAGCTATCAAGCAAGGTTCTATGGAGAAAAATCCATTTCTCAGTGTTCAGAGCCTCAGATCTGGCAGAGTAGCTAGGAGATGATCTGAATAGACACAAACCTAAATCTTTATCCAAGACCCCAGAATAAGGTCCTTCTTTCCAACACAGTGCTGGACAGTGAACAGCACTTCCAAGATCTTTGTAGGGAGAAGGGTGATCATTTGTAGCTATATCTGCAAAAGTGTGGGGAAAGTAAGGTTTCTTGGACCACCATAGATCTACTTAGTGTTTAAAACTATGCTATTTGTTTTAATTCCAAGGATAGCACCAAATGAGAGGCATTATTTTTTTTCTCATTTTGTCAATAGTCAACTACTGGAATCTAAGAGAATTTAAATAATTACCCAGGAATAAGACTCTAATGCAGGCTGGGAAGACAGCTCAGTGGACCAGAGCTTCCCACTATGTAGCTGTCGAGACGTCAACCTGGATGTTGGCACCAGAGTTAAAGCCCGGGTGTGGCCCCCATCTACCTGCTCTCCCAGTCCTTTAAACAATAGTGATAGAAGGGCGGCTAGGACTTTCTGAGCAACCAGTCTAACTGAAACACTGAACTCCAGATCCTGTGAGAGAGCCAGTCTCAAAACACTATGCAGAATAGTTGAAGGCCACATTCCACATTCGATAACCAAATTAAAAGCAGTTCGTTTACTGCAAAGTTTCGAATTCTCCTGAAAGCTATATCCAAATAAAAGAAACCATAAAACAGAATGCTCAGGTCATAGCACAAAATAAAATTCAAATCAAAGAATGAAGAAGCTCCACTTCCAGCCTTGGAACGCAGATTGAAATCACCTCCTTCCTTTCCTCGCTATGCGATTTTGGCAGCCTTCATCGACCCTCTGTGCCAGTCCTGTCCTCTAGAGAATAGATGGAGTAGTGGAACCTGCCTTGTTAAACGTTATACTCCGTGTGACCTGCTAGATAAACAGCCCGGCACAAAACAAAGAGCCAATAAATATCAGCTCTTATTTTTATTACTGCTGCCGTGTGTTATTAAAATGGATATACGGGGCAAAATGAGAGCCCCGTATCCGCCTCTGCATTTTTTTTCAAGTTAATATTCCTGGACACTATAAACCTCAGATGTTTTCTCCTAAGCAGACATGTAAAATGTCTTGACAGAAGTTGCCTTTTTTGTCCATTTGTTTGCTGTCTTGCTTTTTGAGTCAGGTGCTCACTTGGTGGCTCATGATCTCCTTAAACAGTACCAATCCTCTTGCTCTGCTTCTCTGAATGCTGGGATCACAGGCACAGGGAAGCACACCTGGGTAGCTGTCTCACCCATCTTTCTTCGTTGAAGCCCAGAAGTCAATGCCAGGCTCATTCCAGTTATCCTGTCTTATGGAATGCTGTCTGACATCAGAGAAATGACCAGACTTAAGGAAAGGGGTACCAAGAAAGGCATCTTAGTCAGGTGTGGTGGCTTACACCTGTATTGCTAACCCTCCAGCAGCCAAAGAAGAATTATGAGTTCAAAGCCAGCATGAGCTACACAGCAAGATACAGCATCAATAGTAATAGTAACAAAAACAATGGTGATAACAATGACGATAATGATCAGAGAAAAGGAAGAAGGATGCTAGAGAGAAAAAGAAAAAAAAATGGAAAAAAAGGACATTAAAAATCTTCTTACTGAAAATTCCTGTAACCATATGGTGGTGCGAACAATTAACAATACCCAAGGTTTATCAATGTCATTCTGAAACAAAATTGACAACTATTAGAATCCATGCACTCATTCATGTTCTCTCTCTCTCTCTCTCTCTCTCTCTCTCTCTCTCTCGTGTGTGTGTGTGTGTGTGTGTGTGTGTGTGTGTGTGTAGGAAGAATGATGTAGACTATCGAGGTAAAGGAAATATTATATGGCCTAAATTTGGGTATTTCAATTGTCTCCTAACTGTAATTGGACGGTTTTT
>NW_004949107.1:4318798-4343329 GCF_000317375.1 Microtus ochrogaster | reverse complement strand
AAAAAAAATGGAAAAAAAGGACATTAAAAATCTTCTTACTGAAAATTCCTGTAACCATATGGTCACGCGAGCAATTAACAATTCCAAATCTTGGTCAATGCCTTCCTGAAACATAATTAACAACTATTAGAATTCTTGCACTCATTCATGTTCTCTCTCTCTCTCTCTCTCTCTCTCTCTCGCTCTCGTGTGTGTGTGTGTGTGTGTGTGTGTGTGTGTGTGTGTTCAGGAAGAATGATGTAGACTATCGAGGTAAAGGAAATATTATATGGCCTAAATTTGGGTATTTCAATTGTCTCCTAACTGTAATTGGACGGTTTTTCCTAGACTAGGGGCAGATGCTAATGAGACCTGGTACAGCCCAGGACAGAACAACCAATGTCCTTCAGTGTGGAAAATAGAGCGGGGGTGGGAGTGGGGGGGGGGTAACCCCACCATATGATACCAAACTCCATACCTAGGCGTGTGCATTGTTTTCCTTCTGCAGAAATTTACAGGCTATTTTCTTCCCCTTCCCCTAAGCTAGGATATGGAGATTAAAATGAACCTACTGAGCAGGTAATGCATTTCATATTAAGGATCCATCATGTGCATATGTCTTTGGAGCACAACGGTTCCTTTGGAGCTATTATTGGTGTGTTGTGAGTAGATATTAGGAATAATACAGAGTGGCAGAAGGCGATCGCATAGGAACTGCTGTCGGACTTTAACATTATTCGAAATAGGCTTTTTTTTTCTTTATAATTCCTGGGGTTTAATACCTCTATACTTTGTAAACTGAGCACTTTTCAAAGAGAATTCTGAATTCCTAGGGAGCTTTCTGTAGATGAGCTTTGATCTCTGCTGAACACCTATCCTGTGTCTCTGTAATTGTGCTGATTTAACAAGACTCCGTAGCACGTGGAGGGGAAAATCCTTTTATTAAGACTATAAACCTAACTGACCACAGTGATGGAATGCACAGCTTGGGGGTAGCCTTGAGCTCCCCAGGAAAGAAAATAAAAAAGGAGGACCAGGAAAGGGGAAGTTTTTATGTTAAAGCAAATGAAATATTTGTTAAATGTGTTCCTGGTGTTGCAGGCGGCCAGAGACTGCCCTGTAGTCCGCTGAAAGGTTTGATCTTTGCTGGGCATTGTGAATGCTGATTTCAACAATGGGGTAAAAGCTAAAGAAGTTCTGCTGTATTTTTGGCTAAAGATGACAGCTCAGGGTTTCAAGTTGCACAAAGCAGTCTGAGGGATTAAACTGACGAAGGCTTAAAAGTATTGAGTTTCGAAAAGTGTGATCTTCCAGGATGGGGATTCCTCATTTGCGCTGACTTAGCTGCATTCATCTTCCTTTACAAATACATGTGGTGGTCTGTATCATGTTTAATTAACGGACAGAGGGCTCCAGTGGTAAAAATGGCACCCCGCTAAGCTCCGTCCGTATGGCAAATTCGAATCACATCCTTAGCCTTGCAAGAACAAAATATCCCAAGAGTCACCGATGACAGGATGTAGGAATTGAAATCAGGTCCCTCCTGTTGTTTGAGAATCCGTGGAGGGTGCCTGCCATATGCCCATCACCGCCAGTGGCTGGGGGAGGGCTGGAAAATGACAGGATAAAAGAAAGGAAGGCTCTCGTTTCCCCAATATGTTCAGGTCTCAGATGAAAACGAGGCGTAGTGGTGCTGTACAGAGGCCAAGATCCACATGAAAGTGTGCCTCAAACTTCTCAGCATAATGAGAGGAGTTCGCGGTGGTTTGGATACAAACCCTTTGTTTCTTTGTAGAAAAGGCTGTACAAGAGGCTTGAGAATGGATAGGCAAAGAGGCTGTGGTTTGGGGTTCAGTATAATACACAGAAAAATGTCTCACTGAGCCTTTTTTGATAAAATGGGTTTGACTACTGAAAGCTAAAACTCCACACTTGGATAGATCTTCAGAGGTAACATTTTTTTGGAAGTGGGAGTTGTCTAATGTGATGTTTGAGGAAAAGATGTAAATTGAGCCCTGATTTCTTTAATAATTTAAAAAAAATTTAAATGCATTTTAATTATCCTAGTACAATAATAAAGACTTGAAAACAGGTTCAAAATCAGTTTTGGTCCTTACTATGATGGCAAACAGACTTGTGCACGCTCTTTAAATTTTTTTCATTATTTGCATATCATAAAACTATTGTAATCATGTTACAAGTTAATCTTATATTCAGACTTTTTTCACTACTTTTCTTTGCACTGTTTGCTATATACCCATGTTTTTTATTGGCAGTACAATTTTTCATCAAGTCATGTTATTATCCTTTTTAAAACTTTTGTGTGTGGATGTATGCTTGAGTGTGTTATATGCGCACTTACATGCCAGGTGGTGTGTGTGGAAAGCAAGAGGTTACCAGTGGGCTGTCTTCCTCGAGATCTTTTTGACTGTGTTTTTTGAGGCAGGGTCTTCTGGCATTTATCTACCTGACGCCATGAGCGCTAGCACTACAAACTCACACAGGAGTTTCTCATGGGTGCTTGGGAACCTGAGCTCCTATGCTGATGTGCAGAGACTTTCCCCACTGAGCTACTTCCCCCAACCTCGTTATCAATTTATTCAAACCATCCTCCTATTGTCAGATAATTAAAACTCCTTCCAGAGTTATAAAAGCAATTTTTCTAGATATAGCTTGTTCCATATTTTAGATAATTGCTTTATAAAGCATTTCCACCAAATGCATGTTTCTTTAAAAAGGTGTGTGTGTGTGTGTGTGTGTGTGTGTGTGTGTGTGTGTGTGTGTACAAAATTCTCTTCCAAAACTAACTGGAAAGTTAAACATTGTGTGAAATCATCACTACTGATTAAAGCAAAGGCGCATACAATTCATGAGCAATCGTAGGTAACAACTTCACTCCAAAGCAAGAATTGTGGCCATGGAAAAAAATATTTCACTTTCCCTCTAGTGTCCCTAGTGTGGTTTTTTCTTTGTTTTGTTTTGTTTTGTTTTTGAGTAAACATACAGTAATACTGAAGGGAGTCCTGACCACCTCATTTGCTTCCCTTATCATCTGCATCTCAACCTAGAAAGATGGTACTTTCCATGAAAGATTCACATTTATCACAGTTCCCTAGAATGTTCCAAATAGACAGGTAGGTCAGGACACAGCTCTCCTATAGGATGACCATGGTTTCCTTTAAATCTGAAGTGTACTCCTAATAACTGATCGTCCTGGATGTTCTCATGGTGCTAATGTAGAAGATGATGCGTTGAGTATGTTAGGCAATGTATTTTTGTCTAGAACCACT
The DNA here is from genome assembly GCF_000317375.1 of Microtus ochrogaster. NCBI lineage: Eukaryota > Metazoa > Chordata > Mammalia > Rodentia > Cricetidae > Microtus > Microtus ochrogaster. The sequence continues at coordinate 4,340,060 of NW_004949107.1, read as the reverse complement.
TTGAACTTCGACAGGGAATTCGCATTTTTCAGTTGTGCTGTGTATCTGCTCAAGAAGCTTGCAGAGAGAAATCCATCTCTACCATGTCAGTTTCACAGAATCATTCAAAGGACAGTCATTCAGGGGGCTCACTGGGGAACACCAAGTTCCAAAGCACTGACTGCTGGAGTGTTAGGATTTCGGGTTCATCTTTCAATGGCTGAAATTTTCATAATCTTTATTTTGAGAAAAAAATGGATACAATTAAAATTTCTATTTTCAGCCACCTTTATCCAGTGCTCATCTGATCTGCTTAACTTGATATATGTTTTATGAAATATCCATCAGTTCAAGTTCAAGTCATGAACTGGCGACTCCTTCCTAGATTTTAGAGCTCTGAATTGCATTTCTTATTTGCTCTAGTCAATGTTGCTATTGGTCGGAGGAAACAGAGCATCCCTTGTTCCCCAAATATATCCCTTTCAATGAAATCTATTCCCTCTGCTGAACTGAGAAACAAAAGGTGAGCCTTCTTTGGGAAATCCCGGATGAAACAGTTAACTCATGTCTGACAAAACACATTGTACTGTGCGGGCCGGGAAAGAGCTATGCTTACTTGAATGTTGACTAGTTTTATGTTGACATAATCGTCTTGTTTCGGCCTTTAACGTATATTTGTTCCAAATAAACATAAGTTATGAATATTTTAACACATGTAAACTCGGTGGGGTGGATTCTCAGACTGGTATAAATAGAATTAATCAGCAGTGAGCTGCCACATGCCATGACGCATGACCTGGCAGTTGCAGCTTAGAGGAGCCTCTCAAGGCTTCATACAGCTTGCTCTTAGTTTAACTTCTGGAAACTAAGTCTCTGTCTCTTTGCACTGTAACACCATGCAGGTTTTACCAGAAGAGCATAGCTTGACATTCAAAAAAAAATTTTCTTGTCTTTTTTTTTTTTTTTTTTTATAAAACAAATACATGCAGAGGGCTTAGCTACACTCAGCTAAACTTTGGGATGTAAGTCAAAGAAAGATAAGCATTTAGCATATTTATATTTAAATGAATTTTTTGCTATTTCTATTTTGTGACAATAGCATGATTATGCCAATTGCTACAGATCTTTACAAAAAAAAAACAAAAACAAAACAAAACTTCCAAATGATTCTCAATTTTAAAACTGATCTGGGAGTGCTTTGAGTAGGTGAAACAGGGGAAAGAGAAAACACATCATTTTAGCCAGTCTCTACTCTCCTTCAACACAAAGCAACAAGCTGTTAAGCATGTCTAATAAGATTATTTTTTAAGGAATAAACCCAGCAGTATAAAGCCACCCCTTTAAGTAGCAGTTTTGGGAATCGGCAAAGGCATGCACAATCTTCACTTTAACCGGATTTAATTTGACAAAGAATTATTTTTGTGAGGAGGCAAAGTGAAATTTAAGAGTCACCTTTCTTCTATTCTGCTATTCTTTTTACAACTTGATTATAGGCAAAGTAGAAAAATAACGCTAGCATGCGCACTGTACTGTCCAGATGATCTGGCGGGGGGACAGGCTTGGCAAGCGCTTAGGCGGTGACTTTTATGCACACAGATGGCCGGGCACAGCCTTTACTCCTCTTATCTTTCCTTTCCAAAGGGAATATTTCTCCATTCCCACCCCCACACTTGCAAACACGTACTCTTTCTCAAAGTAAAACTCCACCCTGAAAGGGGCAAGTCTGGGACGCTTTAAGGAGTGAGAATAAAAGCAGAAACAAAGACAGCAACAACAATAACAACAGGACACCATTCTCCTGGGCACCTCTTGAGGAGGACTTTGCACAGAAGGAGTCTGGGGCCTGATGAATTTCCCCCAGTGACTCCCCTGGGGAATCCCCTTGTCACTGCAAAGCAAATGGGCACCACCTAGTGCTCTTTCAGGGCAAAGGCTGTGAGCACTGGTCCCAACGTCAGTGGGCCTTTGGGGAGATTGCCTTTACAAAGACAAATAAACAAGAGTCTTCAAACCCCTTGCCTTCTAAGAAGGGGAGAGTGGAAGAGAAAGGGAAGAGTGAGGGAGTCGAGGGGAAGGGAGGAGAGAGAGAGAGAGAGAGAGAGAGAGAGAGAGAGAGAGAGAGAGAGAGAGAGAGAGAGAGAGAGAGAAACTTAAAGAAAATGAATGCAATGCTTTCCAAATCAGGAATTTTTCTTGGGCCTGTTTTTTGTTCATATTTGCTTCTTTTCTTTTTCTACTTTTTTCCCATTTTTTCATTTTATTTAAAGGCAGGGTGTCACAGGGTAGCTCCGACTGACCTAGAACTTGCTCTATAGATGAGAACTCACAGCGATCCCCCTGCCTCTCTCTCTCTCTGCCTTTGCCTCAGAGTGCTGGGATTAAAAAGGTGTACACCACCAAACCTAGCTTCCCCTCCCTGTGGCTTCTAAGACCATTGTTAATCTCTTCATGACACCAAAAGTCTTTATTTTCCCCATGTGCTAATTTCCCCTGCATCTGCTTCATCTCTTTGTTTCTTCTATGATTAAACTGCAAGCATTTCTAAAACCTTGACTGGGTATAAAGCAACAGAGATTTGAGTACCAGTGTGCCCCTACCAGCCCAAATCCATTCTAACAAGGAGTCTCTCTGGAGTTTTCCTAACACAACAAACAGCATTTATGAAAAATGAGGTGTAGCACAGACACTTTCGCAGCACAATGAGATCAAGTTAACCACTCATGCCTCTAGGAAAAAGATCTAGGAGGTTTTATCCGATTGGCAAAATGGACCTGGATATCAGCTCAAGGATTGAGGACACTTTGATGAAATTTCACAGCAATGAAGTCCAATTATCTGAATGAATGCTTAACCCTTTAAAAATATAACTCTGGGAAGAACAAGATCTTTTTTTTTTTTTTTGAACAGATGGTCTTGCCAAGACTAGAAAGAGCTATTGCATACTGTTTGCTTTTTCTATACTGTTTGTTTAGAATTATTCTCAGCCCTGCTTTTTCACAGTCATGGAAACCACTTCTGGGTTGCTGAAGGTAGACAGGTAATTCTTCAATAAAATTAGACATCCTAGTGTACAGCAATGTCAGGGGAAGACATGGGAAGAATGCCACACAGAATCACAAAGACCACAGCCTGCTGCCCATTCAGGAACTGAGTGACTGAACTCATTAACAAACGAATCCAGTCAGAAAACAAGCTGAAAAGAGGTGAAGAAAACACCTAGACTGTCTCTTGACTAAAAACTCAGTGTCTATGCTGAGAAACCTGGGAGAAAGTAAATAAGTATAGTCCAAGATTTCAAACATTTTTCTGAATGAAAAATACATGTCTTTGACAGGACTTCACAACTTCACATTATTGTAAAAAATTTAAAAATCCAAAAGTGTTTATATATTTAGCCATTTTAGTGCTGCAAGTTAGGATGTTAAATAAATGATTTACTTGAAACTTTTCTGAAATTTCAGAAAAAGAAAACTCAAGAAAAGGGCTAGGGACAAAACTTCCATCAAATTCCTTATGTGAGCAAACAAGGAACAAATCATCAATCAAGCTGACCTTTGTCATTTTATTTTTTTATTTTTTTGCTTTTTCGAGACAGGGTTTCTCTGTGGTTGTGGAGCCTGTCCTGAAACTAGCTCTTGTAGACCAGGCTGGTCTCAAACTCACAGAGATCCACCTGCCTCTGCCTCCCAAGTGCTGGGATTAAAGGCGTGCGCCACCACCGCCGGTGACCTTTGTCATTTTACCAGCTCCTAAAGTTCAAGGTTACAGGGTGGAGAGACTGCTTGTGGGTTAAGAGCGCTAGCTGCTTTTCCAGAGAACCTGGGTTCGATTGCCACCACCCACATAGTGGCTCACCACCGTCCATATCTTGAGTTCCAATAAATCTGATGTCCTTTTCTGACCTCCACGGGTACCAGTCACACACACACTAGTGGTGAACAGGCATACATGCAAAAAAATAAATAAACACATAAGATGAAGAAATAAAAATGATACAAGCAATCTTGTCCTAAATTTTTAAGGTGAATTAGTCAGTCAAAGCCAAAAGATACAGCTGAGCCCAGGTGTTTCAAACATGTAATAGTTGACTATTCTATCTTTAATTGTAAAGTTAATATTGTAAATTAAATGTTGTAACATTCTTAAAGTGATAGGAGGTAAACTTAGTCACCTAGAAATGAAGCAGCAATATCCCCAGGTAATATGTCCATCCCTCTAGTTAAAGAAAAGAGAAAACACAGCTTTCACTTTTCCTCGCTGCCTCCTGGTTTCGCCCTTCACCCTCTGACTGTCTTTCCATAAATGCTGGAGGTCAGTGAAGATCTATGGCAATGACAGCCTGAAATGATAATGTACCTTTCCTGCCTTTCCTTTAACAACAGCCCTTGATTCCAATGGGTATCTGCTCAGCAGCAGATGCTGTCACATTTCCTGGAGGTAATAAGGACCAGTCCAGCTCTTGTTGCCAATTTCCTAAGTTAGGCATAACCGTGGGTGTTTATTAAAGAGGAGGAAGGAGAAAGAGGAAAAGAAAATAGGAAAACATGGAAGAGGTAAATTAGTATTTTTCTGCTGAATATTAAGCCCCCAAACTAGAAAGTATGTTGTTTCTTCTCCCTGGAATTCATCAGAACCTTCTACACCATAAAAGCATCCAGGTGAGAAATATCAAAGAAAGGCGTGGGACTTGAGGGCAAGCAGTCCATTCCTACAGTAATACGGCTTTTCTGGAATCAGCAATCCATGCAAAGGTCTGAGAGTTTCCCATAAGCCAGGAGAGAGCTGTTCTCAGTGGTGCCAGAAACAATGCTCCTGCACAAATACCCAACTCTTTAAGCACAAGGATGGAAACTATACATCGTGGCAGAGGATGATGACGTTCCCCTCCTCTGGAGGCTGAGGCCAGAGGACTGTAAACCTGAGACCAACCTGGGCACCATAGTAAGAAACTGTTCCAAAACAGCAAGCAACAAAATTGAAATGGAATGAATGAGTATACAAATAATTCTAAAAGAGGGTCATAGTTATTTTTTGGCCCTGGGGATCTCAGTAGACACTGTTCATTGTAGTTCAATAGCCTGTTTACTGCAGGCCAATCATTTTACTCCTGATGCTGTTAGCTTCAATCCATACATAGTACATAAAGTTACTTTTGTTATGGATACTGATGGTTACTGACCGCTGTGGTTCCATAACTTCAGATATGCAGTGAGTAAAGTGAAGCTTCCTGTGGACAGGAGCTGGAGAAAGGGGTCTTTGTTATTGATTGTTTGCTTGTTTGTTTGTTTGAGACTATTGTGGGAGAGTCATGAGTCAATCAATGCCCTTTTGCATGTAGTTCCCAATGAGTTATATATTTGGAGTCAGGTATGTGCTGCTAGCCAGGCCTTCTTTCCCAGTCTATTCGTCGACCAAAACTTACAGTGGGGAACATATTTTGTATTGCAACCCAATGCACACATACTATTACTGAAATAACATTCTTAAAACAATGTTTACCTTTGTATGAGCATTTTACTCTAGACACCCTAATCTACTGAAACTCAACCTGTTTTACATTTCTGGTTGCTACCCCCATTAAACAGATCCTACTGCGTACTAATGTAACATCACCCACAGTTTAATGAACACTGCACTATGTCAGCCGATATTTCAACAGTAATTTTGAAATAGAAGCATGCTTTGCAAGACTTAGTATTAGGGTGGTGTTCAGGAGTGTTTTTGCAGGTAGTGCATAGAAAGTTCTGTCAGTAGGACTGAGAATTTTCACCTAGGAACTCAGATTTATATTTTCTCCCCCAAATGAACATAGGTCATCTTCACTGGTGGCATTTGTTTGTGTCTCAGTATTCTACTACAAATAAGTTGAGGTAACAAGTTTATCTCTTTTAACTATAAATTCCATAAGAAAGAATTACAGTTATCTTGCTATTAGTCACTACTGAGCACACAACCAGCCAGCTAGTGTTCTTTGAGCTTTAACTATCACTCAGAGAATCCTTATTATCACTTTACAAAATAGATAAACCTTTTTACTTGAACTTTACAGTTGGAACTCCATCATTGTCTTTCTCAGAAATTTCCCATCCTAAGAAATGGAGAGACATACTGAGGGGAAGGCCATGTTCTGCTCATGCAGAGAACATATGTTCAATTCCCAGTCACCTGTAACCCCAAGTTCAAGTGATCTGATGCCTGTTGTCTCCTTGAGCACCACACTCACGAGTGCACACATACAGACACATAAACAAACACACACACATGGTCACACATACACACACACACACACTGTCACATACATGTACACAAACACACACAGAGAATCATGTATGCACAAACATAATTAAAAATAAAACAAATGTTAAACAAAGTTCCCATTCAAACACAACATCATACACCACAGAACATGAATGAAATTGTGGCAATTATTTGTTAAAAGTAACTAGAAAATCTGTATCATCTAATTGGTTTGAATAATTTGTATTCAAATCAAACTCTGAAAATTAAAATTGATGTAGCATAATGCTCTTGTCTAACTTACAGACTTAACTCAGATTTTACCAAGGGTTTTAATATTGCTTTTGTGGTTTTAAAAAAGTTATGGAATATGTATTGCATTCAAATTATTATCTTTCTTTAATCTGCTTTATTCTGAAATAGTTTCTTAGTCTTTCCCTGGAAGATTGCTTTTATTAGCAGTCTTTAGCAAAACATAATTAAAAGAGTAGATATCATTTCGGGGCAATGAGTTCAGACTAATGATTTGCAGGGAGGTTTCTCTTACTTTTGTGCATTTCCTCTCCCAGAGAAGACAAGTGTGTCTGTGTCACCTCAGATCTTTTAGAAATTATGACCTGCAATCAGAATGCAGACGATATGCTGAAGATGCAGCGCTCTATTGGTTTGTAATTGATCAGCTCATTGATATGCCAAAGATAGCTTGTCTTGATAGCTATAAAACCACCCCCAAAGCACCCGAAACATTGCCAAGATTATCAAAAGACACATGTTAAAGATATTATGAGTCAAACACGCATGAAACGTTCCTTTCTGTTACTGTATGCTTACACACAATTTGTAGTTCTTCAATGTAAATAATTAAGACAGAAGTATTTGTAACTGGTAAAGGTTCTTGATTTCTTTAGTTAATGAGGAAAAGAATAAGGCACTTAGTGTTCTCTTTCTAATACCATTTGAACCAGCCCACTGAAAACTTCAAAAGTGTGAAAGCATGGGTCCCTTTCCTTTTAAAAGCACATCTCAAGCTCTCAGATTGAGTCCATACAGCGGCCAGTAGACATTGTAACAAGTAGTAATACTTCAACAGAAAAGTACAGGTCTGATTCTCTTTCTATAGGCCCAGTGAAAACTTTCAAGAAATATTTTCATTGCATTCTGCTGTATGAATGAAACACTATCTAAGGACAAGACTATTTCCCGTTTTGTTATTCTCAAGTGTGTCTCCAACTCAACCCTCTCTCTAATCTATGAAAAAAAAAATGACACTATTAAGACCTAAAAGAGAAAATTTGCAAATAAGGCTAGCAATGGCTTCACAATTGGTAGCTAGAACTACAAAATAGTTGGCTTCCTTTCTTAGCCAGGCTAGTAGTATATGAACATTTATGTTCTCAGCATCCAAGGCAGAAGGATCACGAACAAGGGGCAACTCTGACTTCAATAACGAGGAAAAAAAAACCCACAATCTTAAGCTGACTTTTTAAAGCTATTTTAAAACATAGCAATATCCCTGAAGTTTAAATTGCCCATTCTGTATAAAGTAGCTAGTAACAGCAAATAGTCAACCCCTACCCTCTTCTCAACAGTAAAAACACCCTTTTCCACTATGAAGTCATAATACAGATGTTGTATAGAGGTTATTTGTCCACTTGAGTTTGCTCAGATTATAATGGTTCAATTGCAAAAGCCCATTCACATGGAAGAAGAGACAAAAGCCAATTACTCTCTAAAAAGAGTGTCAAAGGCTTTGTGTTCTCAAGATGAAATGGAGAGAAATAATTTGCTTCTGAGGAAGGATGGTGACTTAAGGGTCTTTTCTAGGGAAAATCCTTTGCTAGAATTAAAAGCAGGATTCTTGGTAGAAAGTTAAGAAGTTGAAATGGGAGCCTTTTTAAAACACCAATTTGATCTGAACATGCAGGAAGTTCTTCTAATGTGAATTCTAAGGAAATGGTTAGTTCTTTAAAGATAAACTCAGCCTTTTCCAAGAGATGGGGCTGGAATTGGTCACAAAGTAAATGGGAATTGCCAATGGCTCTGGAGGAAATATAAAAGGCCAATTAATGGTGACGGGTCATTTTCTAAGAAAAGATAGACAGTCAAGAAAATTCTAAAGAGGAAACAATTTGCTTTGCATGCAGACTATGCTGTGGCCACATTATGACAAAGAACAATGGAAATCATAAACTCAGATGATGCTGTAGAGCACTTCTTGATAAGTTTTGAAATGTTCAAGAACCACTACACACTGCAATACTTTCTTTAAACGGTACAAAAGCAATGTTTATATGTGTCCACATGAATGAAGCTAATTTATTCAGTGGTTGTTTGAATGTACAAAAAGCTCAGTAGCAACTATATGTGTCAGAAATGACTTAAGCACTTTAAATATCTTAGACCAGTTTGTTCTTGAAGCAACTCTAAGGAGTAGGTCTTATTGTTGTAGCCATTTGATAAATGGGGAAAGTGAGTCAGAGAAAAGCCAAGCAGTCTTCCTAAGGTGACACATGGTGCTGAGACTTGAAACTAGGAATAATCTAGGGGGTTTTGGACTTAACTATTCTCCTGAAGGAAAAAAGGGAAATGAAAGTGAAGAATGAAGGCAGGCAAGTAAACAGATAAAAGTAATAATAACAAAACCCAGAAAAATAGGAGAAAGGGTCTGCAGAACAGTCAATAGCAGGATTTAGGGCAGGACTGGAGGCCAAAGTAATTTGGGGATTTTCTAGAAACAGTAAGTGAAAAACCTTGACTCATAAAGGCCCAAGGAGAGAGAGAAGAGGGTGTCTCAGAAGGTCTGAGAGGCGGTGGGTGGAATATACCATGACTGGCCAGGACAAGGTGATCTTGAGGGCCTCCCAAGTGAGTTCAGCTGCTGCTGTCAGGGCTCTCAGGCATGGTTGCCATCCACAGATGGTGAATTCCAGCTGTTTGGATAAAAAAGCAACAGCTCGATTTGAAGGCCTAACCTGTTGGGTTAGAACTCCTGTGACCACTCCTGACCTCTCATCTGTATAGAGAAGGTAAGGTTTCGTGGGGTCTGGAAGAACAAGAGCAGGGATTGTTAGAAAGACATCTCTCTGTAGAGAGAAGGGGTGGTGGATGATGGCCGGGGGGGGGGGGGTAAGAAGCCCCATGGGGGTCTCTCTGGCTGCCTGGTACAGAGGTTTGGCTGTAATGGCAAAGTTAAGAATCCAATGAAGGAAGAACCCTAGCAGGCCCCAAAATGAGAGGATCTGAGCCCATGTGGTTGGGGGCTGTAAATCCCACAGGGCCTCGACTCTGTCAGAGGTGAGGGTCTTAGACCCCGGGCTAAGTTGGACACCCAAATATACCACTGTAGGAGAGCACAGCTGAGCCTTAGTTGGTGAGACTTGATATCCCAGGGATCTGAGGAAGTTCAGGAGTGCCGAGGTGGCCTGTTGGGACAGAGACAATGTAGGACTGCAGAGAAGGAGATCATCAACATACTGGAGGAGCATGCCAGGACCTGGGTCAGCGTTTGAGAGATCTCAAGCCAGAGCTTGGCCAAAGAGCTGGGGGCTGTCCTAAACCCCTGAGGGAGAACAGTCCGTGTAAGCTGACTGGAGGATCGGGAGTCAGAATCCTCCCAGGTGAAGGCAAAGAGGAAGTGTGAGTCAGGGTATAAAGGGACAGTGAAGAAGGCATCTTTTAGGTCCAGAACAATAAAATAGGAGGTGGTAGGAGGGGCGTTAGACAGGAGATTGTATGGGTTGTTAACCAGTGGGTGAACTGGAATAACTGCCTAATTTATGAGGCGGAGGTCTTGAACCAAGTCGTAAGCACCAGAGGGCTTACCACAGGAAGGATTGGAGTGTTACAGGGTAGGATAGAAATCAAAAGTCCTTGAGACAGGAGACAGGTGATAATAGGCTTAAGGCCTTGGTGGTGGGTTTCAGAAATAGAAAACTGGGGTCTGGAAGGGAAGGACAAAGGATAGCAGGCTACCAGCAGTGTTGACCTAGGCTGAGCTCTGGCGGGATAGAGCCTTGTGGTTGACTTCCCTTGTCCCCCTTCTGGGGATCCCAGTGGCCTCAGGGCAGCTGCTAGGGCTTGGCTTGCAGCACTGCTGCCTGTGTCAGCTGTTTCTTCTCGGACATTAAAAACTTTAGAGGCCATTCTTACCAATTCCTGTATGGCGGTTTGGGGACCTTCCTCGGCCTTTTTTTTAACTTTTTTCTAATATCTGGTGCTGACTGAGAAATAAAATGAGTAGCCAGGACCATGGCTCCTGCTGGGGAGGCTGGGTCCAGTCTAGTATATTGGACCATGGTCTCTTGTAATTGATTTAAAAAATCTGGCTGGGTTTTTATCCGCTAGCTGTGTGATTTCTTGAAGTGTGTCAAAATTAACTACTTTCTCTGAGACCACCTCCATACCCTGAAGGAGGCATCAGACCATGATGCCCCGCCTCTGTTGGCCGTTTTGGTCAGGTTGATAATCTCAGTATTATTCTGTGGCTGGCACAGCCACTTCCCCTACAGGGACTGTACTGTCTACTAGGTGAATCTGGTCTGTGTACTGTCTAGCTGCTGCCTGAATTCTACTTTGTTCTTCAGGAATTAGAGTAGAAGCCTGGATGACACAGGAGTCATGCCAGGTTACACTGTGGCCTGGGACAGATAGGGAAACTCCTTAATATAAACAGAAGGATTTTAGCAGAGAAGGAGCCCAACTGCTTTTCTATCTGAGAGAGATCCGGAAGAAAGAAGGGAACAGGGACTTTAATAATGCCATCGGCTCCCACTGCCTCCCAGAGAGGACAGAGAAGGGCAGGGTTATGGTGAGATCTGGTATGAGAGGAGACAGGGGAGGATTGGGAGGAGTTAGTCCAGTATGTAGAGGGGGTCCGAGAAGTGGGTTGAGGCGTGAGGGAGTAGGGAGAAAGTTGACCTTGAACTTTCCGTTTGCCTGGGGAGGGAGTAGGTAATGGTGGGTCAGCGGAGGAATGTGGAGAAGGTTGTTCCACAGGAGGGAGCTGGGTAGTAAGGGTTCGAGGAAGTGGTGGAGGGGCCAGTGTGGGTCGTGGCACAGCTTTCAGGGTCCCAATTCCTGGATGGTCTGGAATCTGGAGGCACTGTGACCCTGGCGACCAGAACCGGTGCTGCAAGACACTGGTTGTTAAGGGAGGGGCGAGAGCACAGTGCCCAGAAACCGGGGATGTATGAGAGTTCTGTATATTTATCCCTATGGGGGCAAAAATTCTCTAGGTCCCAGAGGATGGAAAACTTAAGAGTTCCCTCTGGTGGCCATCGTGTTCCATTGTCAAGGTTGTATTGAGGTCAAATCTTAGTGCATAGAGAAATTAGCTGTTTGAGGACAGATTGTATCAGACAGTCCCAATTTATAAATTTTTGTAGGTGGCAGCCCAGGGGTGATAATGGATCTGGCTTCGAATGCAGGAACTCATTTAGAAGTTTGTGCCCAATTGTGGAGCTCAAGTTTGCCACAGTTCATCCACTGGGACAACTCTTGAGCCAAAATGGGGTTGTGAAAAAAGAACGGTAGGTGTCCCTGGCCACGCAATTTTTACCTCAGCTAAGCTCAGCTTAGCCACTTGGATCAGACTTTCACAGCGCGATTGTGACTTCAACGGAAAGCCCGCAAATGGACAAAAATAGACGCGAATGGGTCCCCTAACCCTACTAGCATAAAGCAAAAAGAGGGGAAATCACAGAGACGAATCCGATCTAGCCTGGAAGCTGATTTTACTCTAGCAGAGAGCACGGTGTGTGATAAGGGCGTTTTCCAACATGCGGCCTTGAACCTGTGGGAAAAGCAGCCCGCCCCCCCCCCCAGGACCTCTAAAATGTTAGGAATAATTCCTAAGAACAAGCCTCTCCACTGACACAAATGATTCTAATCAGACCAAAGCAAACCAAATTAAAAGATATCCAGGTTTAATTGGATGTCTGCACTCTAGGGTGGACAAAGGGGGTAACGGAAAGCAAACAGGACCACTGAAGCGGAAGAGGGAAGATCACATGTTTATTTTCTGGGAGGCAGTTTAAATAACCCATGGGAGTGGTCTTGGCCTTTCCTGGGGAGGGGTCAAGGTTTGGCGGGCTTAGGGGAGAGGGCTTCCAAAGATGGATGCCAGGGGCTGAGATTACAGTGGGAACATGACTCAAGAGATTTTAGAGGAGAAGAACTTTTGTATGTTGCCTGGAATTGTTCTTGTGATATTTTGAAGGAAAATGTGGCTGTGTGTTTTGCCCTTGTTCAAAAAGTTTGCCTGTGACTGAAGGGAAGAGTTTGGGATTAATTCTATTGGCATAAGGAATCTCAAAACAGCCTATTATAGATTCTGTTCTGTGGTTACTAGTCTTAAATCTAATGAAGACAAAACGCAAAGGAGCAAGCAGAGCAAGGAAAAATATTTAAGGAGAGAAGGAACACCAGAAAGTGAATGGAGCTAAGTTTTGTGTTCAAAGAGATAAACAGGTTAAGAAAGTGGAATAAAGGAAGTGGTGACTGTTAGGAATATTTCCTAAGCGTGCTCTCTGACAACGCAAAAACTCCCAATCAAGCCAAATCAAAACAAGCCGAATTAAGAAATATCCAGGTTTAATGGGAGATCTGCGCTCTCAGGTGGCCCCAAGGGGGAAACCAGAAAGCCTCAGGAACGCGACCCCCCGGGAGGAAGAAAGGGGGACCACATATTCTTCTTTTGGGGGATCACTTAAGTACTCTGGGGAGTGGTCCTGACCCCATCCCCAGGGAGGGGGGGTCAGGACCTGGCCTGCTGGGATTTGAGGTCCAGACCAGGCCTAGGGGCTGAGATAGATGCCAGGGACTGGGGCCTATGCTCCCAACCTAACAGTGACCTCAGGGTAAGATCCCACCCAGCTAAATTTCCAATTTGTGAAAAGAAATTAAGGAGAAATGTAGAGCCGTTGTGTTGGTACATGCCTTTAATCCCAGCATCCCAGAGGCAGAACTTGGAAGATAACTGAGTTCGAGGCCCGCCCAGTCTAGTGAGTAAGTGACAGGACGGCCAAGCTATGCAGTGAAGGAAAACAGAAAGCTGGTGAAGATGTGATTAAACACCACCTTCTATCTCCAGTAACCAGCAGAACTTGGCAGTCTCATCCACATGGTTCTGGTTTTAAAGATAGAGGAAAGGAGTTATGGAATACTCCTCTGAGACTAAGGAAAGCCACTGAGGCCAGGCATGTGTCAGGGGTCACCATGAATGGAGGCCTACAAGGTCATCGAAGCTGTGAAGTTGAAGACTGGATTGCCTTGGAGACCCCAGGATGTTGGAGATGCCAGAGCTGTGGGACACCAGAGCTGAGGAGAGCTACTAACAGAGAGTGGAATCAGTCCAACAGGAAGAAGTATGTTGCAGTCAACAATGTTGAAAAGAGTTGGAGATCTGAAGAGTCTTTTGACGTCAGACATGGAGATGCCGAGTTTGGAGTTTGCCCAGCTGGTTTACAGTCTTGCTTTCATCCAGTATTTTCTCACTGTGTTCCCTTCCCTATGTTTTGGAATTATAATGGATATCCTGTATCATTATGTGTGAGAAGTATGTGATCTATTTATTTTTGATTTTATTTTTTTTATTTTACAGGGGATTACAATTAAGAGATTTCATGTATCTCAGACTGTGAACTTTTTACTTTTAAATAAGTTTGGGGCTGTCATAGGCTATAGCGACTTTTGAATGGATTGAATGCATTTTTGCATTATGATATGATTACAAGCCTTTGGGGGCCAGGGAGTTAGAATGTGGTGGTTGGAAAGAAAATGGCCCCCAAAGGGAGTGACACTATTAGGGTATGAGGCCTTGTAGGGATGTAGTCTTGTTGGAGGAAATATGCTATTGTGCCTTTGAGGTACCATATATGCTCAAGTCATGCCCAGTGTCTCAGATGACTTTCTGTTGCCTACAAGCCAAGATGTAGGACAATCAAATACTTCCCAACACCATGTCTGCCTGAACACCACCGTGTGGCACCTTGATGATAATGGATAAACCTCTGAAAATGTTGGCTATCCCAATTAAATGTTTTTCTTTTATAAGTGTCCCCATGGTCATGGTATATCTTTACAGCAATGAAAAACCCCAACTAAGATGTCATGCTACAGGCCAAAAGTCAAATGCCAAATTACGATTTTGAATAATTCTGTTTTCTCCCAGGTTGTCATAGTTAGGGTTTTATTACCATGAAGAGATACCATGACCACAGCAACTCTTGCAAAGGAAAATATTTAATTGGGGTTAACTTACAGTTTCAGAGGCTTAGTCCATTACCATGGCAGGACATGGCAGCATGCAGGTAGACACGGTGCTGGAGAAGGAGCTGAGAGTTCTACATCTGGATCACACTAAACTTAGCTTGAGCAAAGGAAACCGCAAAGTGGAATTTCATTTGTACTTTAATCAATAAATCTTCATTTGTACTTTAATAAATAAATCTTCATTTGTACTTTAATAAATAAATCTTACCTGAAGATCAGAAAGTAAAACAGCCCCACTGGTCAGCCTTACAGATCAGGAAGTAGTGACACATACCTTTAATTCAGTAGCCACATTAGTTGCCATAGAAACCGGGCAGTGTATGCCTTTAATCCCAGTGGTGCACGTCTTTAATCCCAGTACTAGAGAGGATTGTAAAATGGGAGGAAACAGCTCTCAGATTCATTCTGAGATTCTTGGAGGCAGGATTGCCATTTCAGGCTGAGGCAGAGGTAAGAACCAATGACTGGCTATTTTGTTTTCCTGACCTTCTGGTTGAACCCTAATTTCTCTCTCTGGGTTTTTTTTATTAATCATGCTTCACTAACATGGACACACTTCCTCCAACAAGATTGTATCTACTCGAACAAAGCCATACCTCCTAATAGTGCCTCTCCCTTTGGGGGCCGTTTTCTTTCAAACAATCACACAAATTCAATGAACACATCTTGTACATACACACACACATCTAACACTTCTGAGAGATGGAGACTGCTTTCAGTACTGCAGGAGTGTGTGTGGTGAATGGAGGTTTTGAGTTCCGTGTTGTTTCACGTATGATGCCAGAGGTTAGAATTGCACTCCTTTTCCGTGAGATTGGGCTGGATCCCTGTATTTCAAGAAGTTTATCTTTTTTTTTATTACTGTGGAGAAAAATAAATAGGTTCAATTGGGAAGCAAGATGTGGTTCTACGTGCCTCCTGATACAAACAGCAGCACATAGAGATGTGCCCTGGAACACTACCACCCTTGCATCTCCCCACTGCTCGTTGCTAATTCACGATGAAACTGTCACACAGATCTCCTTTTAGCACTTTGTTGACCACGTGTCTCTGGCAATAATCGCTCAGCACGTAAGCACTCTTCTCTTTCATCACCTTGTTTAATCAATAGTGATGCCCTCACACTAGCCAGATGCAGAGCCATGTTGTCACAAGTGCTAAAGCAAAATGAAACAGACACAGTTTTACTTCTACAACCTTCCCGTTAATAAGCATGAATGGAGATTTTTCGAATACATCCATTCTCTCCTAGATGAAAACCTGCACCGACAGACACAATTTGGAGACCCAAAGTACGGCTGTTTACATGATGCTGAAACAGAAGTTAACCTAACCACAAGAGAAGACACACTCAAAGTGGGTGAAGATTCTAGCCGTAGAGTGTGTTCCATCCATACTCTCTCTACTTCCTTGTCCCCAAAGACTGATTTTTCCTTGCTTACTTGTAGACTGTAGGAAGCAGGCTTACCATGGCAAGGCATTCTTCCCTCTGCTGCTCAGTCTACTCAGGTGAAATTAGATGCTTGAGTCCCCGTGATTCCTTGCCAGGGACCACATGCTGTGATGGAATTTTGCTGCCCCTTAGTCTGGGTCTTTTTCTTCCTTTCCTGGGTGTTCTTTAAAGGTTAGAAAGGCAGAGAATAAAAGAGCATGTCAGTCTTTATCATCTCCCAAAATTATCCCATGGGCTCCCTCGGGGAGAAGAGTAGATTTTTTTCTCTTTGTATTACCATGTTCTCAAAGATTCCAACACTGTATGTGAGAGATGTTATGTGGAGGCGTGATTTTCTTACAAAGCATCAAGAACTGCCTTCTACAGAAGCTCGCATTTATTAAGTATTTACCATGCACCAGGCACCAGTCTGAAGATTTAATTCTTGAATTTTATAGATAAAAAATATCAGGTAAGAAACAGAGTTAGGGTAGACTGATTTTTTTTTTCTGTCATGATTTCCACATCAATGTACACTAGTTTTAAGGTTTGTCTTTGCTCTGGGGTTTATGTATACATGTATGCATGAAATGCGCGTGTGTGTGTGTGTGTGTGATATGCACATGTGTATGTGCATCTGTATCTGTGTGCGTCCATGTGGGTGTGTATGTGTAGGTGTGTATTTGTGTGCATGTGTGTACATATGTGTGGTGGGGCTCAATTGCATCTCATTATCAGCATCATTACTACCATCAGTATTTTAAGTACAAGGCACAATCTGGGCTTCCTGCCCTTTAGGAATCAGGAATCACCATTTTCTCATAAGTTCATCCTAAACCACTTTTTATGGAAACACCCATCTCGCCTCTGCAATATTTTCATGTGTGTCCTTCTGTTTCAAATTCCTCCTTCTGAAATCACATCCCACATCACTTTGCCCCCAGATGAGAAATTCTATATTTCACTTTGCCCCAAACAAGCTGAGCTGTTCCTTCTCCATCACCACTGCAAGAACCACCGTTCCGACCTGCTTTTCCTCTTGGGGACTGTGGAAGAAAACTGGATTCCATCATGGAGATAATGCGATTGCAAGTGAAATCCTTTATATCATGCACACAGTCCACTGTTTGCTGCAGAGAACAACAGGCTATCCCCTCCTCCTTAGGTCCTGTTTATTGATCATGTTCCCTTACTACTTACATGTTCTTGCTCCTTCCTTTGAACACTGCTCAAACCCTATAGTAACTTACCGAGGAGTGAAGAATCAATTGCCTGATTCCTGTTACTCTCCTCAGGACCTAGATGAGCACGAGAGCTCAGTTCTTTCTCATAATTAAGGGACCTAAACAGGTTTTTCTTTCCAAGAAAAATCTCCTTTTATTGTGTGTAGATATCTCATAAGATACTGAATTGTAACATCATTTTTTCTCACTGCTGTAGGAAATGAACAGTGGCTTTCCTAAACAGTCAAAGATGCCTGGAGGAAGCTGAGCATCTTATTTTAAATGAAACATAAATAGCTCCTCCTAAACTGTTGAAAAGCTTGTGTTGTGATGAATATCATGTTTGGTGCCATTCATCAATTATGTGTGAACTGGTAATGACAGTTACTTCTCAAAGCAAAAAAGAGCCAGACCATGTAGGTATAGTAAAAGTACTGTATTTTTACTGTAAGAGTAAAAACCTTATTAATTGCTCTGAGTCTGTTTTAGCGGGAATTAGACACTTGGTTTTCATTAACAAAGGCATTCAGAGATATTTGTCCTAATGAAAATCTAAAACCAGGCCTTTAAAACAGATTAGTGATAGTGATGATTCTTAGGAGCGCTCACCAGTCCCCAGCCCTGTGGGACATGTTGATCATTCATTTTATAGGTCAAGTGCAAGCACATTTATTAATATATGTTCTGATATAACCCACATTGCAGGATTCACGTCACAGTCTTTGATCAACGATACCAAAATTAATGGGTCCATCTGCACTGCCTGTGGAGACACCCTCTCCATTTATATTACATTTCTTCGGAGTTGTAATTGGACATGTAGTCTGTGTGGTCTCTAAGGAGCCGCTGAAAGGAGAGGTAAGATCATAGTCTTCAAGACTTTGGTTCGTTGGCTACTCTGTCCTGTTACATGGTCACCATGAAACCTTGACAAAGATTTTATCCCATCATGCAATTTCCTCTAGGCTCATACATCTTTCAATCAAAGATTACATCTGTATATAGATTTGTATCTGCCCATAAAATTAATGCTACTACCATTCTTCTGAAACAATGCCTTCAAAAGTCACCAACAATTTTCTATTGAATGTGACCACTGCAGTCATATTCTATAGAAACAGTAGCATCTGATGTTGATGTCCCTACATACCGATGGTACAGCCAGCTCGAAATGAAGACACTGACCTTTCCAGATCCTTTCTTCATCTCTGTAGCATAACGTACCAGTCTCTTTGTTGGGTCTTTTCTATCGGCTTGTTAAACTACTTCTCACTAATACCCTTTATTTGGCTCTTTTATTATCATTCCTAATAAAATAGTCACTTGAGTGGTTTCTACACTCACACCCATGTACATCATTTCCTATGTAATTCATATAACTACAGTAGAGGAAAGTAGGAGAAGCATAAAAGGTATGCAGGAACTATATCCCCAAAGTCTATTAATAAAACCACACATAAAAGAACCAAAATCTCTGGTTTAAAATACTTTCAGTGGGCAGAAACATAAATGGGTTAATAACATTAATATCAAATAAGCAAAAGAAAAATGCATGAATTTAAAGCAGAGACACTCAAAAAACAGAGACACTAAGATTGGAGATAAAGGAAGAAAAATGATGGCAGCTCGAAAGGTTTAATTCACTGTGTTACTAGCAGAAAAGGTACAGTTCTGGTGTGGGATGTTGGCCAAGGTTTCTGTCCCACACAGAGGTCTACAGCTCTGTTTAATTATAAACTGATTGGCCTATTAGCTCAGGCTTCTTATTAACTCTTCTAACTTATATTAGCCCATAATTCTTGTCTGTGTTAGCCGCTTGGCTTAGTACCTTTTAAGGCAAGGCAGTCACATCTTGCTTTCTCTGTGTCTGAATGACAACTATAGACTGACTCTCTTCCCAGTACTCTCCTGTTTTCCTTGCCCCATCTCTACTTTCTGCCTGGTTGCCTCACCTATACTTCTTGCCTAGGTATTCTCTCTCTGTGTGTGTCTCTTTATCTCTCTTCTCTTTCCTTCTATCTCTGCTTCTTCTTCTTCTTCTTCTTCTTCTTCTTCTTCTTCTTCTTCTTCTTCTTCTTCTTCTTCTTCTTCTTCTTCTTCTTCTTCTTCTTCTTCCATACTCCTCCCTTCCCCCAATAAAACCCCCACACGTAAACTCTGCCTGTGTGGCATATTCTGTCACCCACCACAGTTTGGACCCACCTGCCGTGGGATCTGCAGTAAAGGTCTCTCGCTTGATGGTTACCTGCCATGGAATCCTCCAAGGTTCCACTCCATCTTACAGCACCATTCCCTAGTAATTAAAGAGTCAAGGACACAATAATCACTCTGGTGAACATGCATTTTCAAATAAAGAAGAAGTATTTTGAACAGGCCCACGCAGAAGATTTGTAAACGTTGACCACCTACACAAAGCAACTGTCAACTAAATAAACTGTCGTTAAAGCACAGTCCCTGAGCAAACATAGAACTGAGCATCATAAACAAAAAAAATACAGCTTTGTGTATTGTAAGCAGTAAAATAAACATCAAAATAATTTATGGATCCCAACTACAATGGCAATTTCCACATACTTTTAATTAAGCAATGATAGAACATCTAAATATTGAAATTGTGAGGTGCAACTAAAGTAATTTTTAGGGAAATTTTGTGCTATGAATGCTATTTTATAAAAAGAGAGAAGTATTAATCCACTGTCCAACCCAGAAAACCAGGGGAGCAACAGGATAAATACAAGCTATCAAAATTCCAAATAAGAATAAATGTAAAAACTAATGAAGGACCTAGAAACAACAAAATTAGAGTAAATGAAGACATGCTGATTTGAAAACAAAGGTAGAGAAGCCACTAAATATGATTTTTTAAAATAAAAGGAAATGCATATAAATAAGAATAAGAAAATGAAGGTTAGCTGCATAAATCGTAGGCATTAAAATGTTTACATGTATGTATTTCTGTGCTGTGTGTATGTGTGTATGTTTGTAAATGTGTGTGTGTGTAGCCACATGCCTCTACAAAGGAAATCGTGTGGAGGACAGAGGAGAACCGGAGGTGGGGTAGATCACCTGGTGACCATTGCTGTTTGACAAAGTTCCAGCATTACAGCACCTTTCTTCTCCCATTTTTAATGATTCTCAATATTAATTCCTTTACATTTGAGAAATTTTGTGTGGGCTTTGGTAGAAGATAAAAGTTTGTACAGTGGTACCCTTTCTAAACAAAATAATTCTTTGAAAAAGAATCTGGGCCACCGTGGAACCAGGAATTCCATTGGGCCCTCCTAATTACACCAAGAACAGGAATATAAGCGATTTACTAGACATACCCGATTCCAAGGATGAAATGTCTACAATTCACATCCAGAGCCTGAGAACATTCAAAGCAAGAGTTCAGTTATTAAACTCAGAGAAATCAGAATGGTACAGTTTAATGGGAAAAGAGTAAGGCATCAGGACCTTCCCTTTTGGGAGCGTTATGAGAGAAACAGGACCATATAGTAAGACTAAGAAACTATAGAATACTGTCTGCTCTCGAGAAGTCCTTTTCTAAGGTCAGGCATTTGGACAAAGAGCTCCATTCCTTTAGGAACTTGAGGAAAGTTCTTGTTTGACAAAGCAGTTTTTCTTCTTATCTCTAGCAAGAGGAACTTGCAGCCCTTCATTAACATAGAACTGGTGCCTATTGTTAAGGTCCATACTAGATTCTTGATCTCAAGTCACAGCCCAGTTTACATGTTCTTTGTCTCCATTTAATCCTATGTGCTACTCTACAGTATAGTATATGTAATCTTTTCTCAATTAAAGGCACTGACAGCCATCCTGATTCACCCCCAGATTGTGTCCATCTCCTCCTTCTGTTACCCCACCAACTACACATAGCCTCTTTGAGACCTGAACTCCCCCATCCACCAACCGCAAGGAAGGGATAGCAAAGGTGCAGCCAGTACTGCTCATGCTCACAATGCTCTAGGCAGTTAGACACTGTGAAATTCTTTGGATGAGGATAAACAGCTAGAGCGATGTCTGCCATCTTCTCTTTTGGCTCGGATGATGATTTTCATTCTTGTTCAGAAGCTTTGTGCTTGGGTGCCATCTGAAATTCTGTTTTTCACATTTTTTT
>NW_004949107.1:4310194-4318658 GCF_000317375.1 Microtus ochrogaster | reverse complement strand
CCTGGTCTAGGAAGGTGAACATCCAAACTGGCTAGGCCCCCACAAAGCCAGAACAAGAAGTAGGATCAAAACCCAGTGCCATTGTCCTTGGATTCCCAGCAGCCCTCATTGTCCACCATATTCAGAGAGTCCGGGTTTTATCCCCTGCTTTTTCAGTCACAATCCAGCTGGCCTTGGTGAGCTCCCAATAGATCAGCCCCACTGTCTCTGTCACATTTTGCTTTTGTTTCCTGTGCGTTGTAGGCACCATCCAGAAAAATCACTGCCCTTGTCTTTTCTTCCTGCAGCTTTCTCTTCAAGTCTCAGTTTCCAGTCTTAAACAGAGGCCATTTTGATTGGTTTTGAGTCCATTTTTGTAGGTAGTGAGACACAGGGACCATTTCTCAGTGTTCTGCATGTGGCTCTCCAATTATGCAGAACCATTTGCTGAGGAAGTGACCTTTATTCTCTCCTCTTTATCTAATATATGATTTATGTGTGACAAGAATCAATTGGCTGTAGACTTGTAGGTCTAGTTCTGAAGTCCCTACTCAGCTCCATTGTTCTATGTGTCTTATTTTCTGCCAGCCCCATACTGCTTTATTTATTGTGTCTCTAGAGTATGTCTTGAAGATACAATGCCTTCAGCATCACTCTTCATGCTTAAAATTACATCCTCTGTTTTAAGGTACTTTGTACCTGTGTAATGACTTTACAAATTTTTAGTACTTCTATGAAGAATGTCATTGATATTTTAATGGGATATTTGGGCTGTTCATTGAAACCTTTCAGGGGAATCTTAGTCCATCAAACCACATTAGTCTGGAAGGATTCCACAGGTTCTCATCCTCTGTGGAAACAAAAGAACCTGTTTTCTAAAGCATCATATTCTTAGACCCAAATTCTGAGGTCAAGATACCTCTAAAACATATATGTTGATTTAGCTTAGCAGCCCATACAATGAAATGTCTCTCTGTACCTAGTTCCTTCATAGTCAAAAAAATTCTAAGAAAACAAAATAATATACATAATCTAGACTCTCTGTGTATATTCCATCTTTATGTAGCTTATTTTTCTTACTCTATTACTTTTTCTACAAGTCTAATGTTTATTTTATTATCTTTACTCCTTTAATCTATGACTGTCTGTACTCTTCTATATTACATTGACTGTCTCTTTGCTCTTCTTCTGCTCTCTCCCAAGCCTACACACATTTTTAAACACACGGTGTCTCATTCAGCGGTCTTTCATATCTGAATCTGTCCTATTGTGTATGTGAAATCCTTTTCTGTCCATGAGCACGCCTCAAAATGCCAAACAGCCTTACTAGGATGAAGTCTTCTTTGCCTTTTTCCTCTGCCCAATCCAACATGGCAGAGGCATGTTCACCACCTTTGCTAGCCATGCTCACTGCTCTAGTCCCAGGTATGCAGCGGGTATATGTCACACCAGTAAGCGGATTGTCACGCACTGCTCACAAACCCTATTCAAGTGCTTGGCCTCCTGAAAGAGCTAGAGTTCATCCTGGCAGAACAGTTCAGGAAGCTGCCTTGTTGAAAGCTCATGGTCTTTTGTTTGTTTTTGTTGCTACCGCTGAATCAGGAAGACCTCTCTTAAGGGACCTGTGGCAAGCAAACAGAGCAAGAAGCTGTGTTAAAATCTTGGGTTTTGTGTGTGTGTGTGTGTATCTAGAATTCCTTCCCAGACTCTCTCAGGTTTTAAGTGGAATTAGTTGGCCTCATTTGTGTGCCAATCTCTAGTAGGAGGCTGCTTGTTCGTTCCTGGCTGCTCAACCCCAAAATAATCACTCAGAAACTTTATTATTTAAATCACTACTTGACCAT
Source organism: Microtus ochrogaster (assembly GCF_000317375.1). NCBI lineage: Eukaryota > Metazoa > Chordata > Mammalia > Rodentia > Cricetidae > Microtus > Microtus ochrogaster. The sequence goes on along the minus strand of NW_004949107.1, from coordinate 4,316,835 downwards.
TCAATTAAGCATATTGCTAGCTAGCTCTTACACCTAGAATTAACCCATTTCCGTTATTTTATATTTTATCATGAGGCTCATGGCCTATGGGCAAGGTTTTGGCTAGCAGCTCACATCTTTCCCTTCTGGCAGCTATGTGGCATCTCCTGACTCTGCCTTCTTTCTCCAAACATTCAGTTTAGTTTTCCCTGCCTAGTTCTGTTCTGCCCTGCTATAGGCCCAAAGCAGTCTCTTCATGAATCAATGGTAGTCACAGCGTACAGAGGGGAATCCCACATCATATGAATACAGGGGGAGTCTTTTTCATCTTTCAGTCTCCTATTTAATTTTTTTCAATGATCTGTAATTTTTTTTTGTTGTTGGTGTAATTCTCCTCCTTGGGTAACTTTTTTCTTAAGTATGTTTGTTGTTTCTGTGTTTTAATTGTTTCTCTCCAAATTTGTTATTTCTCTATGGAAAAAACTACTGATTTGTGTGTCTTTCTACTTTCTTGAATTTGTTTACCACTTCTACTAGTCTCTTGTTGGAGGCCTCTGGTATTCCCCTCCCCCTTTAGTATAATGTTGGCATTAGACCGGTTAGTCACTGCTTTTATTGTGTTGAGTTACTATGTTTGTACCTCCTTTAAAGTAAGGGCTGAGGATCGTGAATAATTTACTTGTTAATGAACTCCTTCTCACCCCAGTCCTCCTTCTCTATTCCACGAACTGACAAATAAATATTAAAACACACACACACGTGTGAACACACATAAATGTATGCACACACACACACACACATGCACGAGTTGGGGAACAGAGAGAACGGGAATGATGACAGTCCCTCTGATCATCCCCTAGCATTTCCTGAGATAAGTGTTTCGTTTCACTGAGATAGTTTTGTGTGCAGTGCTGGGATCACCTTCAAAGCACTTACAGGGAGTATTTTATGTATCAGAAAGCGATGACTCTATGAGGGCCTTTCCCTTCTTTGTCATGACACCTCCCTCTGTTGATAACGCCTGACGTCAGCATATAATGTAACAAAAGGGCAATTTTGTTACTCATCTACACATTCCAAAGTGGTTGCCACATATACAGAATCCTCCTACTCTGGAGACCAAAGCAGACTGACCAAAAGTCCAAGGCCAGTCTGAGCTATTCAACAGGATCACGTCTTTTAAGTTAATTACTTAATTAAAACCCCCAGCTATACAGCTCTATAGCAAACAATCCAACAATCAGAAATAGTCAGCAAAGGAAAGGCTGACTGTTAGGATCCAATCTGGTCTGGTCTGGTCTCATCTCATCTGTTTTCAATTGTTCTCTGGACAGGGCCAGAGAGGAGCAGGGATTCATCTCAGAATGAATATAGAACAATAAATTACAAGTATGCATCTTCAAACAAGATAATCATGTTTTACATTACGGATTACAATTTTAATTAAGGTTGGCATATTTCTGCTGCTGTGCTTTAAGAAATTAACTAAGTTGGACAAGCTTTCAGTCTTTAACTACACCAAACCTGTTTGTGATTTTTGGCACTCCACACGTTAGGTGTGTTATGAAGATGACAACGTGCCAGTCATCCAAGCTGTCAAATGCCCGCTAAAAGCCATTCTGAGCCAAACTCATTTGCACTCAGATGAACACCTTCTGAGAAGCAATCACCTAAATACTTTCAGTTTCAGGTGCCACTCACAGACAGTAAAACAAATTTTGCAATGAATCCAGAATTATTTTTTTCCCAAAGTACTGCAATAATTTCTCTGAACAAACCAAGGCAAAGGATTATGACGGTCATTGTACTGAATCACAGTGCATCAAACATTCACAGTGTAAATCATCAGGTTTGGACATGTGTGTAATTATATGGTTTAAAACACAATATTAAAAATAAGTCTTCCCGATAGCAGTAAGAACCCTGCCACAATTTTCTGGCAGGTACTTACATAGATACAAACTCCTGGCAAATTGTCCACGATATGCATCAGAATTTATTAGTTTGCACATTCTTTAACCCACTAATCCTATAGGAAAGACAGTCCTGATAAATAAATGGGGGTTAGGTTGGTAGAGGCATATGAGCAGGAAAACCCCTTTGTGTAAGTGTGGAGCAGAAAGGGTCCAAAGAACTTTCTTTTCCAGAATGTCACTCCAGGGCTGGGTCTTCACAGTCGGCTTCTTCTGGTCCTCATGAAGACACTGTATAAGTCAGGTTTGCTGAGGCTGAGGCATGCCTGTGCTCTAGTGACTAGGACTAGGGACACTGTCTCCCAGTGAGTGTGCCACATGCAGGAAACCCTCTCTGAGAACTTGTGGATCTATTTAATTTTGTTTATACACCATTCTGTTTTTAATAAGACAGCACCGTAGACTGGGAATATTTTGAAACTGGGGTGAGGGTCTGTGGTGGCTTTTTGGAACAAGAAGATATGAGTCTATTTGGTAGGGTGACATACACAGAGATGTAGCACAAATTAGGGTAGAATTAAAGGACCTTACAGATAAATCCTTCTTTAAAATAAATTAATTTAAATAACTCTTTTTGTTTGTTCGGCTGGTTGGTTTCTCCATGTATTCCTAGCTGGAACTTGCTCTGTAGACCAGGCTAGACTCAAACTCAGAGATCCACCTTACTTAGTCTCCAGTACTGGGATCAAAGCATAACTGGTCCATTCATATTTTACTAGCTACAGAAAACTGCTTGGCATGTATCCAGTTCCCACCAAGTATTGGGGTGAGATGAGTTTATCCCCTTCACAATCTGAGTGTCTGTGAACAGCTATATACCATTTTTATAACGTTCAGTCTCTCATTGTATACAAGGACATATTTCCTAATAGTTCAAAGAGTCTCCAGAATAGATGTGTAAGACCGCGAGAAGATGTAGATTTACAAGAAAAAAAAAAGAAAAGAAAAAGAAAGAAACTAGCTAGTAACAAGTTAGAAGTGGAGAAGAGTGTGACTCAGAAGACAATCACTCACCACCATCAGGTGAAATGACTAGGCATAGGAGATGGGAGGATAGCTGTATGCTCATGGAAAAAGCAGGCACAGCTGAGGGAGGCTGAGCAGTGAGAGCATGCAGAAGACAGGAAGAAGGTAGCAGAAAGGAGAGGATTTGCATTTCTATTTTGTTGTTGTTGCTTGCCTATTCCTTTGATTGTTGTTGTTGTTGTTGTTGTATCCTAATTGAAGTTTCCCCTCCCTCCTCTCCTGCCACTTCCTCTCCACCATCTTCTCCCACTACCCATTCACTCCTTCTCCCCGGTTTCTCTTCAGAAAAGCAAGGCCTCCCATGGATATCAGCCTGCTTGGTGTATCAAGTTGCAGTGAGACTAGGCACATTCTCTTGTTTTAAGGCTGAACTAGGCAACTGGTAGGAGGAATAGGATCCCAAAGTAGGCAGCACAGTCAGAGACAGCCCCTGCTCCCATTGTTAGGAGCCCCTCGAGAAGACCAAGCTACACAATTGTAGCATATATACAGAGTGCTTAGGTCAGTCCAATGCAGGTTCCCTGGTTGCCTATTCAGTCTCTGTGAACCCCACTGAGCCCAGGTTAGTTGGTTCTGTGGGTTTTCTTGTGATGCCCTTGACCCCACTGGCTCCTACAATCCTTCATCTCCTTCTTACATAGCAGGATCCCTTGAGCTCTACCGAATGCTTGGCTGTGGTCTCTGCTTCTGTTTCCATCATTTCCACTCTGATGACAGTTGAGCTAGGCACCAATCTATGAGTATAGCAGATCATCATTGAAATCATTTTATTTACTTTTTACCTAAAAAAAATATGCAGAGCTACACAGACACCTAACCCTGAGATCCTTTTGGCTGTACAGAAGTGAAAACTGGTTTTGAAACAGTAAAGACATTGTTTGGGTCAAAATCCTCTTATGAAACAAATGTAACACTTATTGAAATATTTTAGCTTGATTGGAGTTTAAATATAACAAAACTGATGGCATAGGTGTGAATGGCAGGTAATGGAAGCACACGAACAAGGGGGAAAAGGGCAATACTTTTGTACCACTGACTCACAGCAAAAGGGAAGGGCATTGAAACATAAAATAGATGCTCAATGAGTGAAACACATCGAAATAAAGAATCTAAGAAAAGTTTTCCCTTTCCTAGAGGAATGGAAGGAACTAAGAAAAAATGAAACACTGTGTGTCTAATCACTGCATGAGCTGATAGCCATGGTTGTGTGGGCATCTCAGTGTGATCACACTCCAGACATATTGCACAGTTTGTGGGAAGAAATGGCTCTGTGAATATTCAAGACCACACATCAAATATCTTTGTGACTCAAAGGTTGGTTTTTTTTTTTTTTGGCTTTTCCTGACCATAAAAAATAATATTAAAAAACTGAGACAGGTGTAGTATTTCTGGGAGGTCTCAGAATAACTTTTGATATATCGCTTTATACCCACAAGGAAGAAACGGTGTGGTAGAAGCACTGTCAAGAAGCAGTGAGCTTCATTTTGACATCATTTGAAGAAAATTTGTAAAACAAGAACAAGAGGCAGGACAAATATGGTGATCCCTTTGAAATCAGACCAAATTATGTGCACAATAAAAATCATGATGATATCAGTTACCAAAACACACTCTTGTGGACATTACTTAACAGTAATTGCATAATTTTCTGATTTTGATTACTACTTTGAAGTTATTTAAGAATATGGTTTTGTCTTTAGAAATGCGTTCCGAAACATGGAGGATATGGCAGCTGGCAGGTTGTCCACTCTCCAGTGGAGGGCTCAAACTCTTGCACATATGGGCAGTACTAACTAGACTTAGTGAGTTATCAAAAATTAAACAAAACAAAAAAAAGGACATGAATTTATGAGGGAATGGTGAGATGGATGGAGCTGGGGGAATCTAGAAGAGGAAATAGGAGTCTAGAGAACATCTCATTATGTATGTGTATAAAATTTTCAAAGAAAAAAATTAAGAAAAAGAAAATGCATCACTGGAAGTCTAAAATGGCATTAACATTTTAGATTGCAGTTTTTTTCAAAAGAAAAAATATGTAAACTATAAAATAATTGTATATGAAAAATACCTTAATGTGTATTAAATATTGTTTTCCTTTTTCTTCTTAGAACCTAAAACCACGAGCAAGCTCTTTTCTTCTCCCTTGGTGAGTACTTTCAGTCTGCATCTCACACTGTAACCATTATGCTTTGATCACGGTGAACTATCTCTGAATGTCTCGAAAATAGAAAGTTTTCATTGCCATCACTTCCTTTGTGACATCTCCACCCTTACAGCCTCAGCCACGCTCTCCATTCATATTGCTAAGTCCACCTGAACTAAATAAACCTCTGGCACACACCTAGAACCTCTTGCAGTGATGGCAGTGGCAACACTCTCATGGGCAGACTATCTTTTACATTCAGTTTGAACTTCACCCCCAATGTGGCCATTATTCATTCTTTTTCTGGTACTTTTGTCTTTTTGTGTGGATTCTCTTTTCCAATTATCCTCGTGTGTAAATGTCACATGGATTTATTACTAGGAGACAAAGAATAGAACAAATACTTTGTTGTTTATAGATGGATGGGATAACAGATATGCAGGGGCCAATCATTGACAAATCGGAAAAACTGGTGATTAGTCATTAATGATGATATGCACCTATTTTTGTTTAGATATTTGTTGATAAAGAGACAAAAGTGAAGTTTGTACACCATATAATTACTCAGCTGATATACTTTAGTAGCTGAAAATTTGAACAGCATTGTTGGGGTGAACTGATATTATTTAATTACATCAAGATAACTGAAATCCAAGTGTATTGAAACTCAACAAAAGGAAATGAGTTCTCCTTTGTAAAACAAGTCACAGTTGCACTGTAGAAGTATTAATCTGGTACCCGAGGTCCTCTTTGATGGAAAGCACCATAAGAACTCAGACCACACTAACTTTTGAATTCCTGATCCTCCTGTGTTCTAGTACACAGGAAATACACCTGATATTGTGCAGTACTGGTGATTAAACCAAGGGCCTTGGTCATACTGGGCAAATATTCTAATAAGTGCACGACATCGCCAGCCGTAGGTTCTGCATTTCTGATAAGCTCTCAGGTAGTTACTGCTCAGCCTGAGCTCCTATGGAAACAGAACTAGAAAGATCCTTACCACTGACGCCTCAGCTCTTGCCTGCTTCCCCCTGGCTTTCTTTTCCTTCAACCATATTACTTGGCTTCACTTGTACAGCTAACCCACAGCATAGACTTCTCTCGGCTCAGATCTAAGATCATCCACAGAATTAAGTGGCATAAAACAGACGGAAGGCTTGCAAATCAGGTAAGATGGGGGAAATGTCCAAGCAACTGAAGTTGCTTAAGCTAGAGAAAGGAGTGTGAGCATGAAAGCATGAACAGACACAGCGAACTGCTGGATGGTCCACTCACTGCTAGCGCCTGATGAAAACTGCTGCAGCTTTCCATCATGGCCGCTAATAAAAAGGTTTTCAATATCCATATTGCAGACCAAGCTCCTAAAAGAGCACAAGAAAATTTGAAAGGGACATTGGATGAGAAACTTTCAGAGAATACATTAGTTATTGAAGATTAATTACTAATATGCCATAAATCTCTTTCATTCCAGTATAGAATTTCATGCAAAATTTCTTCCTTTTTCCTTCTCATTTTAA
>NW_004949107.1:4300919-4309539 GCF_000317375.1 Microtus ochrogaster | reverse complement strand
CCACATCCTCTCCAGTATAAGCTGTTATCAGATTTTTTGATCTTAGCCATTCTGACAGGTGTAAGATAGAATCTCAGAGTCATTTTGATTCGCATTTCTCTGATGGCTGATGATGTTAAACATTTCTCCTTAAGTGTCTCTTGTCCATTTGGGAATCCTCTGTTGAGAGTTCTCTGTTTAGATCTATAGTGCATTTTTATTGGATTATTTGTTATTTGGTGTCAAGTTTCTTGAGTTCTTTGTATAATTTGGAGATCAGTCCTTATCAGATGTGGGGTTGATGAAGATCTTTTCCCATTCTGTAGGCTGCCGTTTTGTCTTGTTGACCATGTCCTTTGCTTTACAGAAGTTTCATAGCTTCAGGAAGTCCCACTTACTAATTTTTTATCTTAGTGTCTGTGCTACTGGGGTTATAGTGAGGATATGGTCTTCTGTGCCAGTGCACTCAAGGCTACTTCCCACTTTCTCTTCTCTGAGGTTCAGTGTGGTTGGTTATATGTTGAGGTCTTTGATCCATTTGGACTTGAGTTTTTTGTATGGTGAGAGACATGAATCTATTTGTATTGTTCTACTTGTTGACATTTGGTTGTGCCAGCACCATTAGTTGAAGATGCTTTCTTTTTTCCATTTTATGGTTTCAGCTTCTTTGTCAAAAATCAGGTGTTCATAGATGTGTGGATATCTGGGTCCTCGATTCAATTCCATTGGTCAACCTCTCTTTTTTTATGCCAATACCAAGCTATTTTCAGTACTGTAGCTCTGTAGTAGAGTTTGAAGTCAGGGATTGTGATGCCTCCAGAAGTTCCTTTATTGTACAGGATGGTTTTGGCTAGCCTGGGTGTTTTGTTTTTCCATATGAAGTTGAGTGTTGTTCTTTCAAGGTCTGTTATGAATTTTGCTTGTATTTTGATGGGCATTGCATTGAATCTGTAGATGGCTTTTGGCAAGATAGCCATTTTTACAATGTGAAGCCTACCTATTCAAGAGCACAGATGATCTTTCCATTTTCATCTTTCTATCTTTCTTTCCTTCTTTCCTTCTTTCTATTTTTTGAGACAAGGTTTCTCCATAGTTTTGCAGCCTGTCCTGGGACTAGCTCTTGTCGACCAGGCTGGCCTTGAACTCAAAGCGATCCACCTCCCTCTTCCTCCCAAGTGCTAGGATTAAAGGTGTGTGCCACCACTAATGGTGATCTTTCCATTTTCTAATGTACCTTCTTTAATTCCTTTCTTAAGAGACTTAAAGTTCTTGTCATACAAGTCATTCACTTGTTTGGCTAGAGTTACCCCCAAGATATTTTATTTTATTTGTGGCTATTGTAAATGGTGATGTTTCTCTGATTTCTTTCTCAGTCTATTTATCATTTGTATATAGGAGGGCTACTGATTTTTTGAGTTAATCGTGTTTCCTGCTACATTACTGAAACTGTTTAGCAGTTGTAGTAGCTCCCTAGTAGAATTTTTGAGCTCACCTATGTATATTATCATATTATCAGCAAATAGCAAAAGTTTGACATTTTCTTTTCCAACTTGTATCCCCTTGATCTCTTTTTGTTGTCTTATTACTACAGCTAGGACTTCAAGTATTATATTGAATAGATATGGAGAGAATGGACAGACTTTTCTTGTTCCTGATTTCAGTGGGATCATTTTGAGTTTCCATTTAGTTTGATGTTGGCTGTTGCCTTGTTGTACATTGCCCTTATTATGTATAGGTATGTTCTTTGTTTTCCTGCTCCCTCCAAGACCTTTATCATAAAGAGGTGTTGGAATTTGTCACAGGCCTTTTCAGCATCTAATGAGATGAACTTGGGTTTTTTTTTCTTTTTGTTTGTTTATATGATGGATTACATCAACAGATTTCCATATGTTGAACCATCCCTGCATCTCTGGGAGGAATCCTACTTTGTCATAGTGAATGATTTTTCTGATGTGTTCTTGGATTCAGGTTGCCAGTATTTTATTGAGTGATTTTGCACCAATGTCCATGAGGAAGATTGATTGGTCTGTAATTCTCTTAGTTGTGTGTTTGTTTGGTTTGGATTTTAGGATGACTGTAGTCTCCTAAAACGATTTTGGCAATGTTTCTTTTATTCCCAGTGTGTTTTAATGCAGATGTCTTGCTGAGACACTGTGCTAACCTTTAAAACATGTGAGATTCTCATTCTTACTATGTAAACAGCTGGTGTATAAAAGGTTTGTATAACAAAGTGAACTGTTAAATATGTATCTTGGTAGAGGAGAAAAATAAGTTAGCAGTTCTATACTATGCACATGCTTCAATCATACTCATTCTAAAGGAAATACTCCAAAATTAGCTATATTTTCTGCCAGATTCCCTTGATGTGTATCTGTTCTACCTTGAACACAGGTCAGAGAGTTTGGGCCTATTCTTGCTCCTTCAAGGTCAGAGAGTTTGGGCCTATTCTTGCTCCTTCAAGGTTATGACTGCCCCCCCCCCCCAGGGAGTGGCTGCCTACAAGAAGCTCAGCCCAAGGTGTGGTTGCTGCACGTCCTGCCTAAATAACAGAATATTTAACTCAGGGTATAGTTGCTTGATATTTCAGGCACTGAAGAAATAATTGCTCTATTTGTTCTTTGTATCATGGTAAACCACTCTTTTGCCTTCTTCCCTCCTTTAGAAATGGGGTACATTTCTGATTAATTAAGGAAGCCGCTGGCTTTCAGGAACCAAGTGCTGTGTGTGTTAATTCCCGCTCGCCATGCCCTGCTCTCCAGCTCACAGGTCCATAAATATGGTAGCCCATGTCACCAACACAGTTACAATAATACCAGAAAAAATAATAAAAATCCTTCTTCCCCCCCCCAAAAAAAAGAAATGGGGTACATAAGGCATACTGAAAATAAATGAGGGAATTCACTATTCACTGGGTTGCCCTCCCGACTCTCTTCTGTGTCTCTGTCTACTTCCTTTGTATCACTGTTTGTCTGCCTAACATTTCTGATCCACACTCTCCTAACCTGGAAAATACAAACCCCTTGAGACAGGACCTTGACAATTTTCTCTGAGTAATGAAAGTGTACCAATGTTTATTTTTTTAAAATGTTATCTGCAATGAAAATTTGCACATGACTTTAAAGAAACCCAAGAAGATCATGTTCAAGTATTACAGAATCATAAAAATTAGCTACAGGATTATCAAAGCTCAGATATCTTTCTCTCAGTGAGTCTCTACCCTGTGACTATAGAATGGTATCAGAATATGGATTTCCCTTCAGTTCTTAGTGGTACTGATGCTGCTAGTCTTGGGAATGACACTCAGAAACATTGCCCCTCAAAGGACAATGGATAGATGGCCCTTGCTGGGTTCCATGTTATTCAGCATTTTTGAAATCCAGGATCCTTGAATTATCCTGGCTACCATCTCAGAAAGTGTCTTTAAAATTCCCTGATGGATTCTGTGGCTTCAACTGCCCATTAGGAAGAAGTACAATGAACAGATAGTTAGCTTCTAAAAGTTTAATTCTTAAACTATACCTATAGAGTTTTTACTTTCTTTAAGGCCAGAACTTTGACATGTGGACCCTTTAAGAGTTAGAAAGACTAAGAAGAGCATTTGTGTTGTGTTTGCATGATTTTAAACTTAGATATGTTTCATTATGAGTAAATATTTTCTATAATGGGCGCTTTTGTTTCCTTCAAATTTTGTGAAATTTCAGAGGGAATATTAAAGACTCTAACAGGGCCATTTGCTATTTCAAATTACAATCCTGTGGTTCTCATTAGCTGGGACTCAAAAATCAACTATGATAACAAGATAACAGAACTACTACAGCAATGTTTTGCTTTGTCAGGATACTTTAGACTGATCAACTGGAGCTAAAAAATTAGTGGTGATTAAGAAGAGGCCAACATCACTGATGTGAAATCTTCTGGGAATTTTTTTCTGAGAGCACAGAGAAGCTATGTTCCAGAGGGGACCAAGGTTGTACCGTGTGCTGGCAGATGTACTTTGTAATGTGTAAACAACACCCAGGTAGTACTGGTTTCAAAGGTATGAAGGCATCCCGCAGAGCAGCTGAGGCTTGGTGCTGTGAGAGGCCAGGAGAGACCATTGATGAAGCCTCAGTGGCAGTTGAAGGCCCAGGATTGGAGGTATCATGCAAAGAAGTTGAGGGTTGGCACCATGAGGAGATCCTGAGAGAGGTTATTGGCAAAAATGCAGCCCAGTTGCAGCATCAAGGGACACCAGCATTTTGGAGATGCCAGTACCATGTGGGAAGACCACCAAAAGCAATAACAGTAGTGGAGTGGAGCCAGCCTGGAGTCTAGATGATAAACTGTGTTTGCTGCAGAGGGAAGAGCTGATGAAGTGACCCAAGTCCTTAGGAGGAGTCCAGAAGATCAGGAGTGAATCCCAGATACTTAGACATTGAGTTCTTTATACTGTTGGAGTTTGGTTTTGCTTGCTTGAGATCGTGACAATTTCCTGGTTCTTCCCTCTTGAAGAAAATATTTAATTTTGATTTTTAAGGAACTCACAGATGAAAGATTTGAACTTTTTAAAGAAATTGGATGTTTTAAAAGAACTGAAATTTTAATGTTTGAATTTGTGGAGATATATAATTTTCTGCTACCTCAAAGAAACCCCAGAGAATTCTAAAGGGTCAAGGCTGCCTGTGGGACACCTGGACAGCAATAAGAAATAGAGCTTTGCCTCCACTGCAAAGAGAGACACCACTGTAAGGGACAAAAGTCCCACTTCCTGGAGTAAAGATAGCCCTTTAATCTGATGGCTGCCCTTAAAGATTAAAGGTGCCCAAAGACATTTGATAAAGTCCTAACTCAAGCAACCGAAGACAATCCCTGCAATACCATAGGCAATTCTTCATGTAACAGGTCAAAATGTTAGCCTTTCTTCAAATATTGGAACTTCATTCTCAGTCTTAATAACAGAGGGTCACTTACTAAATAAACTTGTGTAATGACAAGTGTTGATAGAAACGCCCCAAAGCTAAAGAAATGACTGTCATCCTCAGCCTCGGGGAATGCACCCCAATAACACAACACTACACTAAGTGTTCTTACCTAAGCCAAGGGACTTTAGATTACTTCTCTAGTTACTCTATAACTTTTGGATACTTGAAACACTTATAAGTTATAGAAGTTACTGCAGTGCTGGAGACGAGCGCTGTCAATGATATAAATGTCTTCTGATATTTGCTGACACCGCAGAACACATGTGAATCCCCTGCAGCCATACTGACAAATTCAAGAGATTATTCTCCCGAATAAAATTTCTCCCCCATGAGTCTCCACAGCCTCAAGATCATCTTGAAGAAAAGGCAGCTTCCAATTGCAGATGGTCAAAGACTTACGTTCTCTTCAAACACAGAAACAAAGCAGATGCCTTACCTTCCTATAGGCAACGACAGGTCCTAATGACTAATCTGTAGGTTGTTGCAACCTTATTTTCTATTTCTGGTTTTCTTCAGACACTGCTGCTATATTATTTATTCATGACTTACAACCTCATGCTATTTTGCTTTCAAAGCATCAGATTCCTTCTTAGAACTGTTTTAGCACCTTCTTAATAATATAAACACACACAATTATTTATATATAAAGATCAAAGGATGATACCTGGGAACCAGATAGACTACTCTTTTGAGGCAGTCATTGCCATGTGTTTCCTGTCTTTTGCACTGTTTGAAACCATGGGTAGGTATAATCACCTTACTTTTATTTGGACCCTATATTTTTAACCTCTATGTAACATTTGTGTCTTCTAGAATATGCAACTTTCAGATTAAGCTTCTTTTATAGCGGGAATTCTTGCCAATTCCTATTATAAGGAATCCAACTCATCCTTTCCAATTGATAGGTGTCTAGGGAGAGAGTTTGTAGTTCCTTGTAAGCAAGGATCATTATGCCCTTCAGCAGCAGGAAGTGGTTACAAGAAGACAGACGTCATCCTTCAGCTCCTCCACAGAATGAATGGCCTGGACCACAGTTCTCAGGGTCAGATGAGAGAGCAGAACAGGGTGGAGAATGAGATCCAGAAGTCCTTATACAAAGGCTATAAAGTCTGTATATGAGAAAAATCTGTTGGCAACGAGAAAAACTGGAAATCCCCAGGCAAGGTGAGTATGCGTGAAAAGCTAACTCTGTACAATACTGATGTTTGAGCTCCTAAACTCGCTCCCACCTCTTCTGGCCCAATTCCACTCTTGGAAGTGTATTCATAGTTTATAAATGCTCATGCTTTGCTTTGCTGTTTTCCAAATGTTTCCATCCAATTCTTTGTTCTGGGACACGAGAAGCGAAGACTCCTCTGGAGATGCCCGTGGAATGCTGATAGTCACTGATATAATGGAGGGGACCATGAAATGGAGGCAGTTACAACCACAGCTATCTCAGGACACAGGTAGACTCTGAGTAGAAACATTCTAGCAAAGTTAAAAGAAAAAAAAAGAATTTTGTATATAACTATGATTAAATTATTGGTTTTACTATTTTGTTTTTCTTGAAACAAATGTTCCTCAAAGTTAGCCATTAATCCATGTGATAATAGGATTGTAATGTGAGTATGTTAGGAATCTCTAGCAGAGAAGATTCCCTGGGAACACAGATTAATAATCACAATCATGTTTATGAACCATTTCTCTATAGGAGCTAAGCAAAAATTTTAGTTTGTTATTAAAACGTTTCCCAAATTAGATGTTACTAGTATGTACAAATTATTCAAATGTAGAGAAATGTTATGTTTTACAGTCTTGAATCATAGTATGCTCAACTATCTTCTAAACTTAGCTTGTATTTCATGTGAAACCATTTTACTGTGCCAGTAAGATGGCTCAGCAGGTAAAGGCACTCTCTGCACTGAGCTGATAACCTGAGTTCAACCTCAGGACCCACGTAAAGTGGGAGAGAGTAACTGGCTCCACAACATTGTCATGTGACCTCACATGTTCACCGTGGCACTATTGCAAACACATGTACCACACAGATCATTTACATAGTAGCTGTGCTATATTTATTTTAGGAACTAAATTCAAAAGGGGTATTTAATTTGAAAGCCATTGACAACTGTAAGGGACTGTGCATGAGATGGAAGTTTCCTATCATGCAGCAATCATAGAGTATGGCCATCCTAGGTGTGCCTTTTTTCTTTTCAATTATAAGAATAGTGTAAAATTTGCGAGACGTTGTTAAGCTTTCAAGTATTATCAAATTTTTACCACTCCTCTGGGTGTCATTAAATTCTCTGGGATTTGTCTTAGTTATTTTTTTTATTGTTTTGAATAGACACTATGACCAAGGCAACTTAAAAAAGAGTTTATTGGGGCTTATAATTCCAGAGGTTGGGAGAGTCCATGACCATACTGACAGGGAGTATGGCAATAGCCAGGCAAGCAAGGTGCTGAAGCAGCAGCTGAGAGCTTACATCTGAACCACAGGCATGTGGCAGAGAGACCTAACTCAGGATGTCTGGGCTTTGGAAACCTCAAAACCCAACCCCAGTGACACACCTCCTCCAGCAAGGCCACACCTCCTAATTCTTCTTAGATGGGGTCCACCAAATGGGGATCAAGCAAATATGAATTTACAGGAGCCATTCTTTTTCAAATCACCCAGTAGCTTTTTAAGTACTTCCTAAACGTCAGTTGGGTATTTGGGTCAGAGGGGTGTGAATTAAGCCACTGGGAATATGTGCTTCTAGAACCCCTGGTCAGTTGGGTGGCAGGAGAGATTCCTAAGAGCAAAAAAACATTGACCCTGCTCATTTAGACACGCGGATGCTCAAGTCATGAAGTCAAATTTATAGATATTATCAAACATATGATTTATAGATATTATCAAAGAAAGGGAAAACATCAGCAGTAGATCAAACACTGAAGGGGAAAGAACGCAATTCTTCTGGGCACTGCTTTACCCAGGTCGCTATCACAGGGATCCCCCCAAACCACCGTCGTGTCCGCACTCATATGTAAAAGCAAAGAGCCTTATTCATACTTAAGCTTGGGCTCTCCATCTGTCCGATGCAGTGAGAGCAGAGAGTGCCAAGTCCAGTCAGGGTAGGTCTTTACCATAGTAGAGGTTGAGAACCCTGATTGGCTGCCATCTGTCTAGGGGTCTTGGCAAAAGGGGAATAGGTAAGTCCTCGGCTCAGGCACATCTTATCTATATTATCTAATGGTTGGAATGTCAGGTACTTCCTCCTTAGATGCAGGCCCGCCCTGGGTGGTGTCAGCTTCTGGCTTTTCCTGGAACCCAGTGCTGCCTGCTGTGGCAGCTGTGCGGTCCAGGTCCCCTGTGTGGCCAGGCCGCCCTGGACCCCACGTGGCCTGAGCCCCAGTACGTGTGGTCAGGTTACCCTGGGCCCCTGAGACCTAGTTCTAAGACTACCTCCAGGCAAACTGCAGGGGAAACAAGGAGAGAAGAAATGGATGAGCTCTTCCGGAGAACTAAGAATTTTAGATGAAAAGTTACAATATAGGAGCAACCTGCCTTATTCCATTTTTGAAGGCAGGAGACATGCTGTATTTTTAAAAATAAGTTTCTATTTATTGGAGAAAATAGAGTTGAGTTGCTGTTTCCTAGAACCTGGCCTTCCCCAGACTGTGACCTTGACTTTTTTTTTCCTTTCTTTTTTTTT
>NW_004949107.1:4292778-4300201 GCF_000317375.1 Microtus ochrogaster | reverse complement strand
TTGACTTGTTTTGAAGAATACCCTAGCCCTGCCTGACCCCTCCCCCTAATTGCGCGGTGGGTGACCACTTGATGTTTTCTTAAGTTTTTTTTTTTTTTTGCATTTTCTTATTGTCCCACTGCCTCCCTAAAACTACTTGTGATTTTGCTCCTTAAAAGGGGTCCAAGCGATGGATTTGGGACTGCTCGCTTTAACCCAACTTAGGAGGCAGTCCTTCGTCAGCTCTTGGGTGCACCCCAAGAAAAGTAAAACTTGTTTCAAATTTGGCTCAGATTGTTGATAGTGTTGTTATTCTCAATGTTGGGATTAACACATGTGGAGTGATAAATATAATGCATTCGTGAACAGACATAAGATGCTGAACTTACTGAGTTACGATCACATTTTCTGAGAGTAAAGTGAAGACAACAAGTCTCCAAGACCTGTCCCTGTTTTGCAATCACTGTCCTTTTCTTTCTTCCAAAAGTTACTGTGTTAATAGCTTTTCTCATCATTGTCAACAATATCTGAAAGAAATGAGAGAAGAGGGAATGATTTGGGCTCATAGTTTGAGAGTACGAGACAGGGATGGTATTGCAGATTTGGCCCCTGTTCCTAGCATGGGGAGCAAAGGAAGCAGAGAGACTGGCTGGAGGAGGGGCAGAGGTATAAGCTCCAAAGCCCATCCTCCTGCAGCCAGCTTCTTCCAGCTAGACTCTGAAATTACCCGGCACAATTGAGAAGGAAACGTGAAACGTGAAACAAACCCGCTTAGGAGTTTATTAGAGGAAACGTGTACAGGCCTGGTGCAGTCGGTGTACAGAAAGAGAGGGATGAAGATGGCACATCCAGCTTTTAAAGGCTGCCTAATACATGCACACAGGCAGTGGTATAGCTACATCATACACAGGTGATGGAGCTCAGACATGCGCACAAGGGCTTACTTAGCTGCACCATACGTAGATGATGCAACCATGCTGCACATGGGTCACAGGGTCTTTTAAGGTTCCCGGGGTGGCTGGGTTTTTGCCTGAGGGCTTGTCTGCACACGCATGGCCCTGGAACCTGAAAGTGCCAGCCATGCTGGTTGGCTAAAATCATAACATTCCACCCTTTTGTTTATTATGAAAATTTTGGGAGTTTGGGGTCTTTAGTGGATGGGAATGGGGCGTCATTAGGTCTCTGGCGACTGCTTCCTGCTGATTTTATGGGTGTTGGAGAGTTGAGGTGCTTGACCATGTCCTAGGGTGCCTGATTACTTTTGTGGTTTTTTTTTTTTTTTCCCCCGGGCTCAGTGGAACTGGCTGGCTGACAGCTAGGATCTTGCAAGATGCTGGGAAGGCAGAAAATTATGCCTGGAAAAATTTTAGATCCTGGTGGTTGAGGGAGGAGAGTCCCAAGATGGAGGATGTAGGGATTTTGGGGGGGGGTGGAGGAGGGAATTTCCCAGGGGTTCCCAAGACCAGGAATGATAAGGGAAGAATTAAATGATACTTATTCTGGGCAAGTCTGGTCTGTTTAGATAGGTCCAATTGGCTCCCTGGAGCTTATGAAAAGAAAATGTTTAAAAAGAAATAAATTTTAAACATATTAAAAGCTTATGATTATGATAGTATAGTGTTGGAATAGAAGATGGTAGGGAAGAGGGAAGAGAAAAAAGGGGAGTTATTAAAAAGGAAAACTAGTAAACCCCTCAATGTTTTACCTGAAGCAAAATCTTAAGGCACTTGTTCACTTTGGCATCATGGTATTACCTTAACATCCATTTGTCAACTAACTCAGGTTACATCGTGAACTTGTTAAAAGCCTCCCATCTTCCCAAGGCTATAGGAATTCTTCACTGTTGGTCTCATCAGACTGACAGCTCCATTATTTCCAAGGGAAATAACTGGGCTGACCAAGCAGCTAGAACAGCAGCATTCCCGATCTCAGTCCCCTCAGGAGGTCCAGACAGTACAGCCCATATCCTTGTAGACATCCACTGACACCCAGCACATTCTGTCCTACCTACATCAGCTCTTTCATCTTAATAGCAAATCTCTGTTTTGTTTTATCAAGACTCCCCTCCAACCCACCTCTGAGGACTGAGAATTATTAGAAGTTATCACTGCCTCTTGTAAAATCTGTCAAAAGTCACATCCCAAGACCAAATATTGTAGCTTCCCCTTTCCCACCCACCAGGCCAGGGGTTCCCTTCCAGAAACTGACTGGTAGCTTGATTTTACTCATATGCCCACAGGTAGACTAGTTAAATACCTCCTGGTTTTGGTGGACACCATGTCTGGGTATATTGAAGCATTCCCCACCACTAACAAGAAGGCCCAGACAGTTTCTGATGGTCTTCTGTGAGAAATCATCCCCTGTTTTGGAATCCCAACCTCTCTTCATCGGATAATGGCCCAGAGTTTACCTCCCAGATCTCTCAAACTTTATCTAAGGCTCTTAACATTAGCTGGCATTTTCATATCCCATACCATTTTTAGTCTTCAGGGAAGGTAGAACAAACTAACCGTTCCTTAAAAGATGTTCTTGTTAAAATGTCACAGGCGCTTCACCTTGACTGGGTAAAACTCTTGCCTCTGGTCCTTCTTAGGAGTAGGGCTCTCCCCAACAGCCCTCTTTCTATCTCACCCTTTGAACTCATATATGGGTGGCCAGTTTTAACCTCCTGCCTCTCACCTAAAACCTCTCCTCTTCCTTATCTAAGCTGTTATTACAGGGACCATCATTAAATGTAGAGCTGGAGTACAAGGACTGCCAAAAGCCCAGGTGGCAAGAAACAATAACGAGTTTGGGGTCATCCACAGTCCCAGACTCCAAAAGCTCACAAAACAGACTTTAACATAACAGGTTTATCACTGACTGCAGCAGTGTCTCCTGGATGTTAAGGTAATACCATGATGCTAATTATTCCACCCCATTGATTTATTTGTCCATCCCTTCACCACTAGAATACCATCCTAATGGTTAACTACTCTAAGTCATGACACTTGGGTGTTATCCAGTTTTACTATTCTTCAGGAGACCAAGAGTTTCTTGGTTATTTTACCCCTTTTTTATTCCCATACATATCTTAAAGTTATCCCCCCCTTACGCATGCATGCACCCTGTTCTGAGAGTCACACTGACTATAGACCAACCTGGGAAGAACTGACCCTGTTAAAGTGCCACAGCCACGAATGCAGCATAACCTTTGTTTATTTTGGTCTTCAATTTATTTCAAAGTGTCTTCTAGTTCTCTCTGCAGAGCTGGCACCCTTTAAATTCACTATTTGTTGCAAATCATATTCTCTTAAAATTTTCTTTATTACTAACCTATTAAAACACAACTGGCAGTTGAATTTCACGTTGTAGTGGGAATGGGAGAAAAAGGCCATAGCTATGTTGATGAGTCTCCAAGGTTGACTGTCTGACCTCTTAGGGGCTTGCAATTGTTGATACTAGTGTTGGCAAGGATGAGGCAGGAAGACCAGGAGTTCAAGGCCATGCTGCATTATATAAGGGGTGCATGCACTGGGCTACACTGTCTTAATGTGATGAGGAAAACTGGAATGCTGCAGATATAACCAAATAATGTTTGTCTATTTTTAGTGTCCTAATTAGTCATTAATTGTCCAGCTCTCTGTCAGGCTTAACAGCCCATTGACTATCAGGTAAAACATCTGGAATGCATTATTAGGAGACCACTAACTTCCATCAACCGAAAGGGGAGGATATTATCAACTCTCCTTGCCTAAAGCCTGTGGAAGAATTAATACCTTGTTTTGCTCTAACCCACCTATCTCCTGCTGTCCCCAACAAAGTGTCCGAGAAATGTTTCCTTTGTGTTTTGGCCTATGAACTGTTAAAGATTGTGTAAATGCTTTCATGTAGAAATATGTTTTTTTTTTTCAGGGCAACCTAAGTCAAGGCTCCCTGGCCATAATGATTATTTGGTTCAAAATAAACACAGTTTTAGATGACAGCTTTGTTTTGCATGTACACTTTCCAACAACTGTTAATTAAATTAGTAACTTTTCCCACGTCTTGGATTTTCCTATGCAAGTCACACATCTATGCACAGTCATTTGTATTCCTCCTAAACCACATCACCTATTTTCTCAAATTATTGAATAACATATTATCAATTGAATCTTGGAAATACGCAATTTAAGTTGTGCCTTATTTCTATTGCTGCAACGAAACACCATGACCAAAAAGCAAGTTGGGGCAGAAAGGGTTTCTTTGGCTTACACTTCAACATTGCTGTTCATCACTGAAGGAAATCAGAACAGGAACTCAAACAGGGCAGGATCCTGGAGGCAGGACCTGATGCAGAGCCCACAGACTGAAGGTGCTTACTGATTTGCTCCCCTGAGGTTGCTCAACTCCTCTTAGAGAAAGCAGGATCAAAAGCCCAGGAATAAAACAACCCACCAGGGGATGGGCTCTCTCCCACTGATCACTAAAAGAGACCTTACAGCTGGATCTCATTGAGGCATTTCCTCCTCCTTCCTCTGAAGACACTAGCTTGTGTCAAGTTGACACCCAAAAGCGGCCAGTACAAGTTGTAAATTCAACAAGAATCTGCCACTGCTTTACTGTCCCACATGCTACCCCACAACCACTTGTCCAGAGGAGAGTTCCGCAATTCCTCCTATGCTGGTTAGGGTTGAAGACAGAGCTCCAGGCAAAGCTTTCTACCTGGAACTTCCTTTGCCGCTAGCACTGCGGCAGCCTCCGTATCTCCGCCCGTCATACGGACGCAGCCAATCAGCGTCAGGCTCAGCAACCCAGCCCTAGTCGGACGCAGCCAATCAGCGGCAGCGTCTTTTGCGCGCCTTACTTGCAAAGATGGCGGTGGCTTTTGGCGCTCAGGCGGTGTGCCGAGCCGTTGCACAGCTCCTCGGTTGCAAAATGTGAACGCGGCAGGAGGAGGGTGCCGCCGGGATGAGTCAGCGAAGGAAGCTTGCGGACAGCCCTGGCCGGAGGAGCACGCCGCGCAGGGCAGCTGCCGACGACTGCTGCCCGGCTGTGGAGCCGGGGTCCCGGTGGTCCAGGGCGGCCCGCAACTCCCGGCCCTGCAAGGCGGGAGCTCGGCCTTTGCGGCGGGAGCAGCGCCAGGCGGCGGCTGACGACCGGAGGAGCCCCGGGGGTGAGGAGAGGGCGACCGGGGAGCCGAGCCCGGGGTGTGGGTGGGGTCCGGAGAGGGCAGGGAGAGCAGCTCCGGGGGCTTGGAGTGGGCGGGAGGCTTAGGCTGCAGAGAGGAGCCCCTGATCCGGGCGGCGGCGACTGTTTTCGGATTGACTCTTATTCTGGGCGGACCCTGTGCCTTAAACTACTCCCGGGGAATTGGGCGGCTAAGCTTTTTCCCCTTCTTTTTTTGCACTGTTTTGCTTTTCAAAAAGGGTCACCTCAAAGCTGTCTTTTGTTTCCGGAACTTGCTAGGAATAACATCCGGGTAGAATAGCAAACCAATGGAGCGTTTCTTTCTGATAACTTTTCGAGTTAGATTTTTTTTTTTTAAGATTCCTAACCTAATAAGAACCTTTCCTAGAGTGTGTTCTTAAAATAAAACTTCTGTTATCTTGTTTGCCTCTGCTGTGACAAAACAAATCCAAGAAAGAACAATGCAATTGTAAAAATTTAAGTGATTCTAAACAGAACTTCTCTAGGAACAGATCACTCATGTTTTTTTGGAGTTGTTAATTAGAGTATAAAATTCGGGCAGACTTGATAGGAGGAGCTTAAACTAGTTTAACTAGGGTTTCTGTTTGGATAGTTGGCAGTGTATCTGCTAACAGCAAGGAGATTCGTAAAGTACGGAAGCCTTGGAGATAGTAACTCAGTAACCAGGTGCTATCATTCCTGGGCCTATGGAATTAAAAAAAAATACTAACTACAATGTTAAATTTATGAAGTATCAATTTTACTGAAATATTTCTATTGTGTTTAAAATAGTTGTTTTGAAGAGACGTTTTATATTGGACATAAAAATAATTTGTGCTGCTGTTTGACTTTGGCTCTTGTGAATGCTTAAAACAGGACAATTGTCATTTTGTACAGAACAGTATGAGACACCAACAAGAGTTGTGAAAGTGGATTTATTATCCTATACCTTAAGTTCTCCTAATGATCCAGATGGACAGACCGATATCTTCTGGGATCAGAATTCTCCAATGACCAAACAGTTAGGTAATCTGATACAATTGTTATATGGAAGCTGGGTGGTGGTGGTGCTCACCTTGACTCCCAGCACTCGGGAGGCAGAGACAGTCGGATCTCTGTGAGGTGGAAGTCAGCTTGATCTACAAGAGAGAGTTCCATGACAGCCAAGGCTGTCTCTAAAGGAAAGGGGGGGGGTATTGTTATGTGGTTAAGTGTTTGGTGGAGGATTGGTATTTGTAACATTTTAGTTAGATAACATCAGAAACTTTGATACAGTGCACTTTTTGTTGTGTTCTTGAGACTCTTGAGTGATTTTTCTAATACGCGCTCGTGATGTTAGTGCAGAGTCACTATATATACTGTAGTGTAAGTTGCACTGGTTACAATCGTTTTCTAAAAGGTAACAACAGATTTTAAAATTCTTGGCCTAAGATTTATAGAAATGTCTGTTTCTTTAGGTAAAGGAAGAAAAAAGCAGATTCCCACTCCATACACGGATGAGATTTCACATATTGTCAACCGTATTGCTCCTCAGGTAAAGACAGCTGTTTCTTGGTTTATAAAACAGCAAAATTTGTTTACTGCTTGCTTGTGTCCACTTTCCCATTCAAAATAATGTATTTAGAGCAAGAGAGGTTGCTGTTAGCTTTTCTCTTTCTGGGTGTGTGTCTTGAAAGAAGAGACAAATTGTAGAGTGGATAGTATTGTCATCCCTTACTGTCCATGAGGCACGGTTTCATGACCATTCTGAATACCCGAGTTTGCAGATTCTGAAGTTCCTTACAGATAATGGTGTGGTTTTGTGTGGTAACCTGCGCACATCCTCCCATGTACTGTATTTATTTATTTATTTTTTTTGCAGTGCTGGAGCTCAAACCCAGGGACTCACTTCTGCTAGGCAAGTGCTCTTCCATGAGCTATGCCTCCAGCTCACCCCATAAACTTTAAGTCATCTCTAATTTATTTAATCCTTAAATAATACAGTTAATTGTCATGCTGTACTGTTAGGGAAGAAAATCAAAGAAAATGCCTGTATCTCTCCCCTATTTTATCAACTGTTCTGAGTTTCTATTCTTTCTTCTCCTTACTTAAATATTTTCTTTCTCCATTTTCTGAAGTGTGTCTGTGTGTGTGTGCATACGTGCTCTCATAGGTGTACGTACATGCGTGTGCATGCAGGCCCACAACATGTGCAGGTCAGAGGACAGCTTGCAGGAAATCAGGTCTTCCACTATCTTGGTATGATTCATTGGACCAACACTTCGTTTAAAAGTGCATTTATGCCATAATATTATTA
>NW_004949107.1:4268568-4292678 GCF_000317375.1 Microtus ochrogaster | reverse complement strand
AATTTATTTAATCCTTAAATAATACAGTTAATTGGCATGCTGTACTGTTAGGGAAGAAAATCAAAGAAAATGCCTGTATCTCTCCCCTATTTTTCGTCTGTCATTGGTTAGATGTAGAACCTGCACGTGCAAGTAGATATTTTGCTTTAATTCTCTTGGAGTAGTAATTAGTGACTAGCGTTTTACTTTTGTTGTCTTTAATATATTTAACACCATGCAGCATTTTCTGCATTGTATTTTGAACAGTTGTATAATAGAACAAGCAATGTGAATTTGAGTTTTGGTTGTTAGTGCTTGTCCACTGTCTATAGTACAGATTTTTCTCATTGCAGTTGCTCTCACTTGTATCCACTGAGTTATACAGTCACCAAGAAATGCTTTAAAACTGGGGCAATTCCTGGGCTTAGGTGTAGGCCTCATACAGTCTCTTCCGAGTAACCGAAATGCTCATAACCTCAGTTCATTCAGCCATAAGGAATTATTACCTGATTTGCTGTCTTTAATGGATTATTAGGATTAAGTTATATAAAATTTATAGTAAACTATAGAGTGCTATAAATAAATTAATTATGATTTATTTATTGAAATAAACCCATCTTCAAAGATTTTTTTTCCTTCACTTTAATTTTTGTGATGCTTTAATGAAATAGAAGTTTTAGTGAATCGTGGAACACAAAGGAATCCAGTAACTGTTATTCCTTGTATTAGTTCTGTCGTTAGTAAGCAGCATGGCCGAGAACATCAACTGTTCTGAGTTTCTATTCTTTCTTCTCCTTACTTAAATATTTTCTTTCTCCATTTTCTGAAGTGTGTCTGTGTGTGTGCATACGTGCTCTCATAGGTGTACGTACATGCGTGTGCATACGTGCTCTCATAGGTGTACGTACATGCGTGTGCATGCAGGCCCACAACATGTGCAGGTCAGGGGACAGCTTGCAGGAAATCAGGTCTTCCACTATCTTGGTATGATTCATTGGACCAACACTTCGTTTAAAAGTGCATTTATGCCATAATATTATTACTCCGTATGTCAGCAGTAAATCTTCATTAACTAAATCAAAGAAGCACAACAAAACACTTTTGGGCCGGCCAGCCTGACGAGTGGTGTAATGTTGAGTATCCTGTTGGCTTTACGAGATGGGCTGGGAATAGCAGCTGTTGTGGAGAAATGGCAGCAGTGCCCCATGGTAGCTGGAGTCATGGAAAACTGCACTGGGATTAGTTAATTCATCTCCAAGTGTCAGACCCTCATAATTACAGATGTTTGAGGTTTTCTTAGTTATCTTCAAATCACTTAGTTCCCTCCTAATGGTTTCAGATTTCATTTTTTAAGACATACATTTGCATATTAGACAGTCATTCCATTTTCAGTAGTGATAACTTCAGCGGTGTTTAAGGTGATATCTTTGTTTTCATCATTTATATAACTTTTTATGGTGTGCTCCTTAAAATCAAGTATAACCGTGGCTTTCAACCTTTTTAATGCTGCATCATTTAAAACAGTTCCTCATGTTGTGATGACCTCCAACCATAAAATTATAAATGTTTTTGGAGCTAGAGTTTTGCCAGACGTTATAGTCCACAGGTGGAGAACTGCTAGTTTATAATATAATGTTCATTCCATAGTTTTTGGGGGATTAAGGAACAGAAAAATACAGCAGAAACATCCTAATCTAAGATCACTTCTTACTTTAAATTTTTTGTTTTTGTCTTGTTGTCTGTCTCCCCATTCTTAGATTTAGCCTTGACCTTGCTCTAAAATATCTAGTTCTGACATTACTCTGTCTGTGCTCAGTTAAAGTCAAGATGGAACTTCTGGTTCTTAGATAAAGAGTTAGCGAGCATAAGAAACAAAAATTGGAGAATCATTGCTACAGAAAGAATTCTGGATATATTCTTATTTTCATTTCTGATAGTTGTACATAATTTGTTCTGATTTTATGAGTATCTTACAACAACTGAAATGTTATTCCCTTTTATAAAATGTTCCTTTATATGTATATGACATCAAAATGCTTTTGATAGGTAATGTATATCAAACCTTAGTTTTTATAAATATGGTTTGAATGTTTATAAAAATTTGAATATTTCTTTTTTTACTCGTGGAAGCATAAATGGATCATGTTTCCGGCCTTTCTCCAGTTTCTCGTTGTTTGAGTTTGTGAAGTGACTGGTATCACACTCTTCTCTTGCCCCTCTAGTCTCCACTCCCCTTCCTTCTTGGGGAGAAGGGTTAGTCTCTTACTTTGTGGTGCTCTTATGTTCTTTTTCTTCCCTCTTTCGAAGGACGAGAAACCAGTGACAAACTCCATGCTGGGTGTGTGGATTGGTGACACTGCTATTCCTTGTACTCCTAGCGTAGCAAAAGAAAAGTCAAGAGTGAAAATCCGCTGCACAAAGTGAGTTCAGATTTCACCTTCTTATAATTCAATGAGGCAGATGTTCTTACTTGCTGACTGAGGTTTTTGTCCTCCCTGGTTCCCGCATTTGTAAGTCCCAAGGAAAATCACACAGAGGTCTACATTAGTTATAAACTGATTGGCCCATAAGCTCAGGCTTATTATTGACTCTCTCCCCTTCCCCCTGAGAACGAACGGGTTTCTCTGTGGCTTTGGAGCCTGTCCTGGAACTAGCTCTTGTAGACCAGACTGGTCTCAAACTCACAGAGATCAGTCTGCCTCTGCCCTCTGAGTGCTGGGATTAAAGGTGTGCGCCAGCACTGCCAGGCTTCTTATTAACTCTTATAACTTATATTAGCCCATTATTCTTATCTATGTTAGCCTTATGGCTCAGTACCTTTTTCAGTGGATTAATCACCTCTTCCTTCTTCTCTGGTTGGGACAGGACTGTGGAGGAGAATGAGCTTCCTGGTCTGCCTCTACTTCCTGTGTGGTTGTCCTGCCTATACTTCCTGCCTTGCTACTGGCAAATCAGCGTTTATTTAAAACATAATTGACAGAATACAGTCCCACACCACTTACTAGAATTATAGGTTTTAGAATAAACCAAACTAGTAAACTTTTTTGATTTGATATGTAAAATTCCAGAGTTAAAGACATGTGTTTCTGAGACTTAAACATTTGGTGTTTTGTTATACCAAAATATACTAAATGATAATTGAATAATTCTTAGACAGTTTTTTAATTAAAATGTTTCAATGATATTTTAATAGGTTAAAAACAAAAACTCGAGAAAAAGAACTCATGAAATTGGCTAAGCAGTTTGATAAAAATATGGAGCAACTTGATGTGATTCAAGAGCAAGATGGAAAGAATCATGATTTTATCCAGGCAGCTTCAGAAGCAGGACATGTACACCACCGTAAAGATTCTGTACAGATGGAAATAGATAACACAGTTCCTGAAATTGATTGTGCTGTAATGAAGAAGCAAATGGAAGGAAACACCGGAATATCTGTGGCAAAGGAGCAAGACAGCAGTCAGAAACCCTTTGACCAAAATGTTGAAGCAGCCCTGAATGCTATTTTTGATGGTTCCACTCAGATGTGTAGTGGACAGCTAAGCCAAGGTGTGACAAATTCTTTTCTGAACAATAGCAAAACTACCTTTGTGAAGAAAAGCAGTTCAATAGAAGAGGAAATTATTACTAATGAAACTCTGGTCACTGAAAACCCGCCAAGCAGAACTCCAATATCATCTTCCCCTCAGGTAGATGCTGCCTTACTGCGAAAATCATGTGTGACTCCCTGTGCTAAGAAGCCAGAAGCTTCTACTAAACATCCTGATGGGCTGACTACTAATGATTTTGAGGATGACTGGGAAAGCTTGCTAGGCAATGAACCTTTCCTCATGGAAAATGCTGAAATGCTTCAACCCCCTCCTTCAACAGCTGCCCAAGGTACGAGTCAGAATGCAGCGTGTACCATTACTGCTAAAATTGATACAATCACCTCAAGAGCAAATATGAATCTAGGTCGAAAGTCGGGAGATTCGAAAGTAACCCTGGACCTTCCTTCAAAGCCATGTAACAGAGAATTAGGAAATTCTGGAGGATATAGATTTTTATCACATCCAAGTGATGAGTCAAGCAAGTTACCATTAACTGGAAATAAAATGAGGTTTGAGAAATCTTTGGGTAACATTAAAGATGACGGTTGTGTTGATGTCTCTAATATTGCAAGAGTAAAAGAAGATAGTTGCAGTAAGTGTACAGTTATGTGTGCTTCTGATAGTTCTGGTTCATACTCAAGATATCTTAATGAACGAAGCAATGGGCTTAGTGTTAACCTGCCTTTGAAAGCACCTATTGATACTGCTCCCCTTGGTTCTGTATTCTTGGGCAAAGAAAACAGACTAATGGATCAAAACACAAACCAGACTAATGGATCAAAGTTCAGTTCTTCCCTCGATGACTGGAATGATCCTTTGGTGGCCAGTGAAATGATTGAAGCATGCCATGAGTTTGAGACTACCTGGGAAGTGGATGATGTAGATGATGATTTGTTATATCAGGCATGTGATGACATTGAAAGACTAACTCAACAAGAAAATAAGGGCAGCAAGCAGTCAGAAAGTATAAATAACACTTCCAAACAGGGACCCAGAAATATTTCTACTGCATCTAAACAACATTGGAATCTTACCAGTTCCTCGGTACCACCGTCCCTAACAACTAACTCAGAGATACATAAATCGTTGGAGGTAAAAAAAAGAGACTCGTGTGGAGCTTATCCCAGTATTTTGGATGCTACAACAAATATGTCTGTGTGCTTTAAGAATTCAAGGGATAATCAACATGTACCAGTCCAGGTGAATAGCTCAAAATTTATGCTTGCAGGAAGTTCAAGTTTGAATGTTAATTTGGGTCCTGTGAGCACAGAAATTACCAATATGAAGTTGAGTACTCATCAGCTATCCCACATCACCTCAGCAACTCAAGCTCAGAATGACAAGTTATTGAAGGTTTCAAAATTTACGTTTAA
Organism: Microtus ochrogaster; assembly: GCF_000317375.1. Taxonomy (NCBI): domain Eukaryota; kingdom Metazoa; phylum Chordata; class Mammalia; order Rodentia; family Cricetidae; genus Microtus; species Microtus ochrogaster. The sequence goes on along the minus strand of NW_004949107.1, from coordinate 4,287,736 downwards.
GACAAAAAATCCTCAGTTTCTTTCTCCATTAAACCAAAATTGTATAGCAGGAAGTATACCTGTTAGCAAAATCTTGGAGGATTTAGGAAAAAAAGAAACTGTCAGTTCACTGCTTGAGGCTAATCAACACCAATCTTCAATAAATTATTCTGAATCTTTGACACCATGTTCTAAAGGTATGTATAAAATAGTTTTCTTTGAAAAGTATTATCTTGAAAATTATTGATGCTGTTTACTTGTTTTGCCTAGCCAGGTATAATTAGTATCTGATACAAAATTCATGACACTTGTGACAAAATTAATGATACTTGATGCAACCTTTTTAAAATCATTACAGTTGATCTTTTTTTGATTGTTCTTATTTCTTCATAAATTCCCTTAATCATACCTCAGTAATTGTATCTTCACTGTCCACCTTACAATATTGCTACCACCTTATAGTGTCCTCTATGTCCCCTTTATATTTTGTTCTTCAAAAAGCAAACTAGGCTTTTTAACCCACATAAAACATTTATATGTAAAGCAACCTTCAGTGAATGACTCATTTCAAATCTAAAACTATAATCTAAAAAACCCTTAACCAGTCTCACATACTAAAATATCAGAAATAGAATACTGTATAATACTTTGGAGTAATTTTATCTGAGAAAAGCACAGTTTGGTATATGGCATGAAACTTTTTTCGTCAGCTTATATCTTATAAAGTAATGTTTGATTATAACATTTTCATACTTGTAATAACATAACTTTATTGTAGCTGCTACCTCTAATTACTCTTTTTCCTACTGGCTTCCTTCTCATCCCAAATAGTCACTCTTTATTTCATTTTTCTTTGTTGCTTGCTATCATGAAGTAGTAAGCAGTTTTGTCTAAAACTTTCCCCACATCTGTTGAGATGATCATGTGATTTTTATCCTTCATTTTATTTTTATGTTTGTTGATTTGTGTAGACTGAATCATGTCTACATCCTCAGAATGAAATCAGATTGATCACGATCCTATTAATAAGTTACTGAATTTGATTTGCAAGTATTTTATTAAGTGAATTTTGCTATGTTCTCCAAGGAAATGTGTTGTTACATTCTTATCCCGTTTTGATATCAAAGTTAATACTGGCTTTGTAGAGTGAACTTGAATTACTTACGATCTCTGGTGTTTTTACATATAAGCAACTCCTAGCTATAAAATTCTCCCTTAGCAGTGACCTAGCTGTTTTCAGAATTTCTAGTAAGTTGTGTTTTCATTTTTACTCGAGTCTAGAAATTTCTAAGTTCCTGACACACTTTTCACCCTCCAATGGATCTGATAACAGAAGAAATTATTTTCTCCCCCTCATGTGTGTGTGTGTGTGTCTGTGTATGTATGTATTAAGACTTAAGGACATAACACGTGTTTCGAGAAAGTTTAATTGTTTGCTAGAAGAATTTCTGCAGTGGTTGAATTGAATATTCAGTATTTATCCTTTAAATCCATTTGATTTGTGGAATAGTTAACTTGGAGAGTTGTTTTATTACTTGTTTTTCTGCTTGAATGATCTGTCTATTGACAAAAATGGAATATTATGGTACTAAAATTCTTCCTTATGATTATATCTCTCTATCCTCATATCTCTTAGGATGGCTTACCTTGTTAACAAAGGTAAGATGGGTGCACAAAAGCCACAGCACAAGTATGGAGGTCAATAGGACAACTTCTGGAAGTCAGTTCTCTTTTCTGCCAAACTCAGGGCCCTCAGTCTTGGTGGCAATCACCTTCTCAGATCTCTATTTACCGAGTGGGTCTTGTTTTACAATAAGGTCATGAAGTGTAACCTTTTTACCCACCAAACCATCTGTATGGCGGCCAAGTTTTTCTTGTTTGTTTGGTTTGTTTTAATTTGGATTTTGAGATAGGATTTTCTGTGGTTTGGGCTGTTGTCACTTTGTAGTCTCAGGCAGACATGAGAATTTCAGTGCTTTGATTTTAGTATTCTTGAGTGTTGGGATTACTATCACACCCACCCTTCATCATATTTTCTGATGGATTGCTTCCTTTAAAACTCAGTGAATTGCTTTATACCCTTTCAGTTTGGCTTGAAACCTGGCTTTGTGGTCTGGGCTTTCAGATTCATTTTGTTTTTGTAATTTCATCTCTGTTTATCACCTCCTGAGATCCAGCAAATACTTAGATTCTGTTCAATAATCGTCTAACTGGAGAATCACGATTGTTTACATTTAGTGTGGTTGTTCACAATATGGAATGATTTCCTTCTTCATCTTGAAAGATTTTCTGGTTTACCTGTTTACAGCTGCTTGATTTCTTCCTAAAACTAGTTTCTTTATTGTCTCGTTCATTAAAATTTGTTATTTCTAAAATTTATTACATCCTTTGTTTATTTGGTTTTTGTTTTTGTGTTTTTTTGTTTTGTTTGGTTTTTGTTTTTCAAGACAGGGTTTCTCTGTAGCTTTGGAGCCTGTCCTGGGACTAGCTCTTGCAGACCAGGCTGGCCTTGAACTCACAGAGATCCACCTGCCTCTGCTTCCAAGTGCTGGGATTAAAGGCATGCACCACCACCACCCAGCTAAAATTTATTACTTCTTTAGCTCTTGTACTTGTTAATCTTTCTTCATCTGTGCATAGTATTCCTTTAGTACAGTAGTTCTCAACCTGTGGATTGCAGCTCCTTTGGAGGTAGAAAGGCCCTTTTATATAGGGATCGCCTAAAAGCATTGGGACACACATTTTTACATTACAGTTCACAACAGTAGCAAAATTACAGTTATGAAGAAGCAATGAATATAATGTTATAGTCTGGGTCACCACAATAAGAGAAACTGTTAATTAGTGCTAGGCTTCCTGAGCCTCCTTATTCCCCAGGGAAAGGTGAGTGCTATCAGCCCATTCAACAGGAAGCCCGTTCAGCAGATTCACCAAAACAGGACAGTCAGATGTGATAGGGAATTGAATCAAAGCAGGAACTCAGTTTATTACTGTGAGTACCTCCAACCAATGAGAAGCAGCCAAACCCTCCCTCTGGCTGTAGAAGCGTCTATCTAGTTTTTGCTGTCTCATCCTCACTCAAACCAGGCTTTTCTCTGTCCTACATGCCTCGAAGTCTAGGCCCTGAACTTGAACCAGGCTTTTCTCTGTCCTATAGGCCTTGAGGTACAGGCCTTGAGATAATTTTAGCCCAACATCTCCCCCTTTTGTTTTAGATCCCACCCTCTACCCCAGTTTCCAAGCCAGATTTGCCCACCAGGGAGAGAGTACAGGTCAGGACCACCCCATCTGGAGTTTTGGCCTGGACACCCTCAAATTGAGGGTTCATCTGTGGGGTGAGATGTATTGAGTCTATCATAATGTACTCGAAGGGCCATGTACCTGTTGTTTTTGAAATGCTTGTTTCATTCAGCCTTTGGCAAACTCATGGGCCAAAAATACAGATCAGTAAACAAATAGCCATTGGCCCGATTAGGGAAGAGACAAGTGTGGTAAGCCGTGGGGACCAATTAAACCAGGTCTCATGGGAGTTCTTGACTTAAATGAATTATTATCTTTTCTTAACTCATCTAGGGTTTTTGTAACTATCCCAGAATGGTCTGTATAGAAACAACATTCTTTCCGAAGTGCACTGCAGAGTCCTCCCTGTTCCATAAATGGCAAGTCCAAGCCTCTCCTATTTTGTAAGGTTACCCTTGCTGAGGAATCCAAAAACTTTTCTAAATAACGTAATGCAGTCTCTGTCTTTTCTAATTATGTCCAGCACAGTCTCACATCCCCAGGTAGAACAGTAGTAATCAGTAGCCCCCTCCCCCCCCCCCACACACACAGTTTCTAATAGCAATAGTGGAAGCAGTCCGGTTGCTCCCTGGGCATTCATAAAAGGATCTCTGCAGGGCAGGATATGTCTCCTAAGGACATGGGAACACCCAGGCTCATTGGGGTAGAATGCCTGGGGTAGGGTGTGCACCCCTGAGAGCCTTGGTGTTCAAGTCTTCCTTCCATCCCCAGAATCTGGTCTCATATCCCAGTTCCCATGTGCCAAACTGCAGAGGTCAAACATGAGGTCAGGCCACCATGTCCAGAGTGTTGTCATCTGAGAAGTCTGGTTTAGGATCCTTTCAGTGCCAGCGCTCGGCAGGATCGACGTCACCTTTTGTGGTGGTGGTGGGGGGGCCTGGACCTCGGTTTCTGAGAGAAGAGTTAACATGATTACCGCCGGGAGGGCCATATGAAATAGATAAACAGGAAACACTTTCCTAAATGGTTAGTCTCTCTTGGGCAGTGGTTATTTTTCTTTTCTCGTGTTTGAATTTAAGGGTTGTTCACCATAATCTCTCTCTTCTTTATTGGTTCTTTATTGGTCACCTTGGTCTTCCCCATTCATTGTCCTGAGGTGAGGGGTAGCCATATAGGCGTTTTCCCCTTTAGGAAAACACATCCAAATCCAAGGCCTTGTATTAACAAGGGGTCTGGGCCCCTCCGTTGGTTAGTGAGAGGATCCGTCCACCTAACCTTTAGGCAAGGCCTCCTAGGTAGGGATCCCCAATGTTTCTGGAATCCATTTTGTTCATCTGAATTTTGAGAATTTAAAAATATTGATGTTAATAACACCTTTTGCAATTGTAGATGGGGGAGACTTCTTCCCCTTTTTGTTTTATAAGGACCTCTTCAAGATATTGGTGATGTCTTTCAACAATCGCTTGACCCTGAGGGTTTTATGGGATCCTGGTGGTATGGATATATTCCATCTCTGAAAGAATTCATTTAATGTTTTACTTATGAAACAGGGTCCATTGTCAGTCTTGACCTGTTGTCAAGTCTTGACCTGTCCCACCATAGCAAAACATTGTAAGAAATGGCTTTTGGCGTGGGTTGCCTTTTCCCTAGTGGGTGGTAGCCCAGCATTCCTTAGAGTACATGTCTATGGTCACAAACATATTTTAGTTTGCCAAACAGAGGGTAATGTGTTATATCTGTTTGCCAGATGATATTATGTCCTAACCCTCTTGGGTTTACCCCCAACCCTTGTAAAGGGGCGGGGAGATGTGGAGAAACTGTTGGCAAGTCTTACGTGTATAAACAATTCTCTTTAATTCTGTTGTGGGACTCTGTGGGTATAGGTATTTGAATCCTCTCCAGTTGACATGAGTTAAGTCATGCATTTGGGTAGCATTCTGTATGGGCAGAGTTGAGACCGCCTTGAGATAGGTCCCTGAAGCTGCAGCATCCCCAGCAGCATTCCCTTGGTAAATAAATGAGGCCAGGGAGATTTTGGTGTCCTCTGAGATGTTGAATATATATGTTTTTTTTCTACCTTCTAAGAGCGATCCACTCTTGGTTCTCCTTCACCTGCTTCCACTCATTCAGCTGCTCGACCCACTGACCCAGCTCCTTGGTGAATGCCTTGTCATCCATGGTGGCATGCCGTGGGTCCCTGCCTAAGCCCAGTGGGAAGCTGCAGGCCTGCCCAGCCCCAGCCCCTCGCCCCAGGGTGCGGCAAAAAACTTGCAGCACAAAGCATGGTGCAGCTGGGGGGCAGCTCTGGCTGGACCACAGGCCTCTCAGCTCTCTGGTCTGGGATCTCTCGCTCTTTCTTTCTCCCTCACCCTCCTAGCCAGTTATTTTCAGCTTCTTTAAAACTCTCCTGGTCTCTGACCTTTTCCTTACCTGCCTGTTAAAGGAGGCAGAGCAACTGTGTGAAAACATGCCTTAATGGCCATAATAGTTGGATAGAACTCCAATGATGGGGATATATCAAAGTGTTTTGCCCTTTCTATGGCCAGAGTCCCCACCTGGTTCCATGTGTCCCACGAGAAAAGATTTCTGGTGTGTACCCAGGGGGCCATGGTAATTATCCTCCCATGCCTGGATCGCATTGTGGTCTGACAATTCCAGGCCTTGGGAAAGAAGCTTATATCTCAATGCCTTAAGCGCTGGGTCATTATTGTGTGAAGTTACATTACCCCTCGTGGGGTCCCACTCACCTTGAAGACCACTTGGGAGTGGGACCAGTGCCCCACATTCTGGTGCCAGTTGCTAGGCTTCCTAAGCTCCCTCATTCCCCCAGAGGAAAGGTGAGTGTGCTATCCACCCATTCTGCAGCCCTACAATGCCTAACAATCAGACATGATAGGGAATCAACTCAAAGCAGGGACTCAGTTTATTACTGTGAATGTCAGCTTATATATCTTAAGTGACATCTTGTGATATGGGGGTACCTCCAGCCAATGAGAGGCAGCCAAACCCTCCCTCTGTCTTAAGGGGCATCTACCTAGTTTTTGCTGTCTCTTCCTCACTCAAACTTAGAGCCAGGCTTTTTTTCTCTTTTATAGGCCTCGAGGTACAGGTGCTGAAATGGCGAATAATTTTGGCCCAATAAATTGGTTGCTGCATTAGGAAGGTTGAGAACCACTACTTTGTCACCTTTAGTGATGACTTAGTGGTCATCAATTGGTACTGTTTATTTCAATCATTGAAGATTTTTGTTTCTCCTTCTGCTTCAAAGGATAACTTTGTTGTATATGCATGTATGTATTCATAGTAATCTTGGTTGGTAGTAATTTTTATGTGAAATACATCACACATGATAGCTCCTGATTTTAGGTTTTTTTCTGAGAGGTCTGCTGTTCTGGTAGGTTTTTCATTAGATGTGACCTGTACTTCTGCCAGCGTTCAGTATTTACTTCCATAGATTTGGGATCTTTTATGCCTTACTTTTTTCTTTTTTTTATTTGTTTGTTTATTTTGGTTTTGTTTTAGAGTTTTTTATTTATTTGTTTGTTTTTCAAAATGGGTTTCTTTGTAACTTTGGAGCCTGTCCTGGAACTCACTCTGTAGTCCAGGCTGGCCTCAAACTCACAGAGATCCACCTGCCTCTGCCTCATGTCCTGGGATTAAAAGTGCACAACCACTGCTCTACTTTTAATGCCTTCAGTCTTTTCCCTCTCTTAGACTACAAGTGCTTTGGTTTGGTCTTTTTTTTTTTTGTTGTTGTTGTTGTTGTTTTTCTTTTGTTTGTTTGTTTTTCAAGATAGGGTTTCTCTGTGTAACAGCCCTAGCTGTCTAGTTTAGTCTAACTATTTCTCTGAGGTATTACATGTCGCAATTGTTTTTTTAAATTACTGTTGGAATACACTTTCTTAGAAATTATTCTTCAACTTTGTCTTCAAGTATTTATGCTTTTGGTCTTGAATGATTTTTGTGCATATAAAAAGATGTTTCTGTATTTATTGTTTTATTTAAATAGACAGAACTGGATAACACATGCTTGATTTTTGCATTTCCTTAATAAATTATAACTGTCATTTCTTTTAGTACCTGTAGGTTTCCTTTAGTTCTTTAGTGCCTATGTGCTGTATGTTAATTTATTGATTGTTCACATTGGGTAAGATTTGTTTTATTGATGAAAGCTTAGGTTTTTTTACAATTACAAACAGTACAGTAGGAATTCTATGTAAACTTTTGAACTTTGTGTACTTGTATTTGTTAATTCCTAAAAATATGATGTAAGAGAATGTTGTGAAATTTGACAGCTATCACCAGATTTCTTCCAAAAAGGTAGAAAATTTTGGTACAACGTGCCTTGAAATGTTAAAAATTGTTCTCAATGTATTACAGTTGTAAATATTAAAGTAAATATAGCTAGTTAAGTGAGGTTTCTAAAATGAATCTATTGCATATGCTTTATTTATTTAGTTATTTGGTTTTTTTGAGAAGTGTTTCTCTATAGCTGTGGAGCCTGTCCTGGAACTAGCTCTTGTAGACCAGGCTGGCTTTGAACTCACAGAGACCTGCCTGCCTCTGCCTCCCGAGTGCTAGGATTAAAGTGTGCACCACCAGTAGGGATTAAAGCCCTACTGCATATACTTTTAATTCCAGTAGCGAGTTACACTTTTTTTGTAAATGTAATAGTTGATTTGAAATAAAAATACTTTGTCTTTTCCAATTTCTGATTATACCAAGAAAGAAAGTAGATATATTTTGAGTCTCCTTTCATGAACAAGAGAAATTTGTGTAAAATGGTTCTGATTTCACTACCTAAATATTCCTCTACTAGTAATAATACAGATTATGCCAAAAAGTTAGGGTTTAATCAGTAAATTTACATAAATGTATATTAGGGTTATATATTAGGGTTATAATCTTAGATATTACATGTCATTTCAATGAGAGTAGTTTCTAATCTAAAGCTTTGACTTACATACACACACACAGACTTTTCAATTTTCTGATACATTCTCCAATGAAAATAAAATTTTAAACAGTTATAAATAGCTTGTGTTTTAGGGGTCTTTGCAATAATTAACTCAGTCCCATGTGAAAGCAGTGCTTAAGTTATGACTATGAAGAAACCCTTTGTAAAGTGCGATATCGTCAATTCATAGGGTTCTATATGAGATTACATAGACACTTTCCATAAAAATAATATTCTATAGATTGACAACCTCATGCTAAGAGTCTGGGGGAGGATTCAGTGTGGTCTCAAGTCAAACAGCGCACAAAACTCCAGGATATTTCCATGTCAAATCTTAGCCTTCTGGGCTGATAAGTTGCACATCCCTTTCTTTGAAGAAACTGGGTGTTTAACATTCCTGGTTCTCCGAGTGCTTATCAGTGAGCACATTGACCTCCGCGCCTCCCACACAATTGGACATGAGAAGTTTCATTCTGTCACTCAAATTTTTTTCTGGTAGAGTAAATGTAAACTTTGTCACTTTTTTAAGAAAAAAGGAACTGTTAGTATCCAGTTTTCCTTCATAGGTCTTTGGAGTCTGCTTCCTTTTCCTTGCCTTCCCTTCCCCTTTTTCTCCAAGACTGTCTTAGGTAGCAGAAAGTGACCTTGCAGTACATACTGCAGGCAGTGTTCACTGGATCTCCTTCCATCTCCGGAGTGTTGGCATTGCAAATATGACTCATCACTCTCGGCTATATTTGAAGGATTGATAGACGGTTCAATTCATAATGTTTTTACTCTGTATCAATGTTTACATAAAAGTTGGTAGTAAAAGAAATTTATATAGTCATGGATTAGATGTCACTGTTCTTATGAATTATTTGTTGAGTTTTCAAAAATCAGTTTTTATCATACTTGAATGTGAATATTGGGTAGAGGCTTGGCATCATCTTGACCTAGCACATTGTATTTATTATGTGTGTACATGTGCTTGTATGTATAATGGTTCTGTGTTACTTAATGATCAAACCAATGCAATATAAAAGCAAAAGTTAAACCATATTCAGGATAACTTACAGGTTATAAGATTAATCCCTATGCTTTGTTTACTTTTTAGGTAAAGAGGAGAGGAATAGAAAGTATTCTCCTGAAGAAATCCAACAGAAAAGACAGGAAGCACTGATTCGAAGAAAGGCCAAAACACAGGCGTTGCCTGCTTTGCGTTCAGCTTCCATTTCACTGCTTTGATGAAATTGGAGTTAGACGGTTTCACAACTATTAATAACTATCTATGATAGGACTTTTTTCTTGATTTCTCTGTGAGAAATTTAATGCTGACTAAAAAGCATGGGCTTCTACTTTATTATTTAATAAATCAGTGTTTACCATTATAAATGAAACTTTCTTGGAGCTGTATGTGAATTATGTATAAGTTTTTGAAGAGTTAGCCATTATGTGTCTACAGGCGGAATTATGTGTCTTTATTACATGATAGCAACTGATCATCAATAATAGACAGCTGTAACGCTTCTAACAGATTAAAATGACTAAACTAACTCTGCTCTGTAGTTTTTTCAGTTACTTAAGGTTTCTTTATGCAGTACAATTTTTAATTAATTTTTCCATATTCTTAGTGACCTTGCTGAAAAGTAGATAACGTCTATTTAATTTTTAAAAAAAAAAATATTGTTTTCAGTTGCTAGCCAGAGGTAGGTTTAAATTTTAATATTTCTGAATATGTGATTCAATTTGAAAACATGTCGCCATTAGGAAAAACAGACTAGCGTTAAGTGTAGTTTAGCAAAAAAAAAAATAAAAAGAAAATAGATTAAGCAAAGTCATAAAACATTAACATTAGAATTAACAGAATCATATTGTCTGATCCAGTTCCTTTATCATATAGGTTAAATAGAACAATCCAAGCTGCTCTTTTTCTTTGTATTCATATGTATTTGAGTCAGGGTCTTGCTATGTGGTCCTAACTGGCCTTGAACTCTTGTCATGCAGAAGACTTCAAACACAGTGATTCTCCTGCCTCAGTCTTCCGGTGCTATGAGTGCCACTATGCTTAGCTCATGATTTTCCTTTAAAAGTCACAGACAAACCTTTGTTTATGTTAGAATTGATTTTTCTGAACATATAAAGAATTACATAATTTGTTTCGATATATTAATACTTAAAATAATTTGAAGGGGCATTAACACTAAAATATAATCCAAAACACATTAAGGACTGCTTATTAACAGTTATTATATATATTCTTTATTTTAAAGAATTAGCTGATCTTTCCAGGATTCCAAATTAGATTTTCTGTTTTCAGTTTTCTTATTACTGTAATTTTCCTTCCAATCAATTATTTAACTTCACTGTTTTTTCCCCTCTGTCTCTGCCTCCTTTTTGTCTTCTAAAATAGTAATATAAGCCTTAACTAGTGGGGAGAGTATATGACAGTAAAGATGCTTGTGTTTTTCTAAATGGCTTTTAGAAAGTATGAAGAAAAGTTTAGCTATAAAGAGCACCTATCTTGGTAAGGTGTTCACTACTGTTCAGGTGTCTTTGAGCTGTGACAATCTGATAGTTATTAAGTGTGTACCATTTTTCAGATGATATATAAGTATATTTTAGTTGTTTTATTATTTACTAAAGAGTATATTATAAAGAGCTAAATAAATGTTGCAAGTTTTGATGCAAACAAGTAAAGAGACTGCTTTTCTCAGGAGCCTTCAGTCTGTTCTAAGTCTCTCTCTCTGCTCAAGTTCTCCTGTAACTTCTTTCTGTGGAATGCTTTAAGTCGTTCTGCTGATCTTCTTACACTGGCCTGTTGCATCTGTTTCTTGGGAACGCATACCTGACCTGGCTTCAGCAGGAAGTCATCTCTTTCGTGGAAACTATGAAAGCACTTGTTGATGGTGAATGTGTGCTCCTCCAGCAGGATACCCCTGCCTTCACACCACTCTACTATCTTCATTCTTCAGTTGCTGTTGGAAGCACTAGCATGTGAAGAGCTGCCTAGTTTGCATGGGTTGGCACCTTGCCAGTTTCAAGAGACATTATCCACAAAAGTCAAAGGAGCAGCTGGTAGGCCTAGAAGCAATATTCTTTTGCAAGCTTTTTTGCTGTTTTTGCTTCACAGAAAGTTTAGTTCAGCAAGACCATTGTTGCAGAGTTTAGACAGATAACTGACTACAAGAACATGGGTTAGTTATTGAAAAAATAGTTATATATAGTTATGAACCATATTTTTTTCCCTAATATACTTTTAAATTACAAAGAACAAGTACCTCCCTCTGCATCTGTATGCTTACTACTGATATGTGATGGCTACTAATTATATTCTGAACGATTTGTAGTCAGATTCTGTTTGTGAATTTTTTTCTTGTTCCACTGAAATTGTAACTCTGAGTCATTCAGCTTTAGAGTTGAAAAATGTTTCTTGGAAAAGTTTAAATTTTATTTAACATTTAATTGATCCAAGTGTTAAACTGAATTTAAATTGTTCGAATTAGACTATGATTTTCAGCTTTTACTAGTATGCTCATAAGCACTTGTGAATTCACAGAGCACCAGATAGATGTCTTGTGCCTTCTCTTAGGTGTCATAAGTGAACATGCATAGGTGTTGATTGTAGAGTTTTGTCTTTCTAAAGTTCTTTGGGTAATAAATCTTAATTGGTGAGCTTCATTTAACATTGTTAAATGTTTTACTTACCAAATAGTTTTAAGCTTTCCTTTTAATTCTTCTCAATACAATCATATAACACTTCTATTTTGTATGTGAGGGAAATCTAGTAAATAGATTAAATGACTTTTTCGAACTCTTAAGTTAATAGTTTAATACCAAGTGTGATTAAAAAATTCCATAATCAAAATAAGGTCACTGTTGTATATCTTACAAGAGCAAACATTGTCTTGGGAGAGTGTAGGCAGAGGCTGCTCATTTGTTCCTGGACACCCAGACCTGAAACTGTATTAAAACACTGCTTGGCCAATCACTTAAGCATATTGCTAGCTAGCTCTTATATCTTAAATTAACCCATTTCTATTAATCTCTGTATTTATTGCCTTTGGTTGTGATCTGCCGGTAAGGTTCTGTCCAGCCTCTGTCTCCCACAGCAGCTACATGGCTTCTCCCTTACTCCACCTACTGTCTCTATATGTCCCTTCCAGTCTGGCTTTACTCTGTTAAGCCATTGGCCAAAAGCAGCTTCTTTGTTAACCAATGGCAATAAAACATACTCCCAGCGTACATCACCTCCCACATCAGGTTATCTGAACTTACCCAGTAAAGCTGTCATGACAGAACACACGTGCAGCAAGAAGTCGGTAGTCATTGATTTTACGTTAAGTAGAGTAAGCTTTTCCTCAGGTGATGCAACACTGTTGAACAACCTACACAGCGTGAGTGAAAACCATAGGTAGTCAGCAACATGGAAAACTGACGTCCATAAAATACGAATTTGCACTTTGAGCTAGCCATTTGCATTTTATTTATTTTTTCTTAAGAACGGGTGTAATAAAATAAGGCAAGGCCGGTTAATGTAAGGGTTTTTATTTGCTTTTTGGTTTTGTTTGTAGTAAAATTTATTAATAAGGTAGAGCACAAATAAAAATAAAAACATCTAAATAGTTGAATTTCATGTTTTGGAAAGAATGTTATGAGCCTGACCATTTCTTCGCTTAGCACAAGAGCCTATCAGAGGAAATGACCTATCAGAGGAAATGAAGGAAGACTTCCTACCAGGGCTTGCATTTGCTTCTGGGGTTGGAGTTCATCTCTCCTCTCAAAGCCTTCTCCATCTGTTAAGGTCAGTATTTACAGTGAGCTTAGTTTGACCAGCAGGATGATTGTAGTGCCACACCCCTGGGCAGGGACCAGTGGTGCATCATGATCCATGAGTGTTTCTGGTATCTGACTGGTAATAAAAGGGTATTGGCAACAGCAACCTCCAAACTCTCGCTACCATTTGTTTTTCATGGGCCTTTGAAAAAAAAAAAAACTTTTTCCTTGAAACCTGGATTGCTATAGAACCGGGGCTAGCACCCTCATTTACAGTAGTTAAAGTGTAACAGTAGCCATGTTGTCAGCTCCAACTAACACTATTGAGTGAGTGAAGCTTGCAATAGAATTAATTATGCGGACTCCAAGGGTGGAGTCCACAGCTGGGGTACACAATGCCCTTGAGATGTTTTCACTCCATGACTGCAGCTTCAGTGCACATCTCATAGTTCTGGCAGCTCCAGTACCCTAGGATCTTCATTTCACATCCTCACACATTGCCCTTGAGGGGGCCTTATTGCAAAGACATCAATTCTGCCACATAGCATAGCCTCAGCAGCTCTCTGGAGCCATAGTGAAAGACCATGGGCCCTCTCAATACATCTATGCTTGTAAAACTTCCATTATGTGGATACTGTCGTCAGTTTCTGCTGCCAGCTCAGTATAGGGCCTAGCTCCTGTGGATCACAATTGCACAGCTTTCCTGTTGTACAGTAGTAGCGTCAAGTGTGCCTTTAAGGACACTGATAATTAACGACTGCTTTTTAATGTTGCCTTGCCTATAAAGTTAAGCTGACACTCCCTCACCAAACTGCACACTTCTTATTCTTTGTAGACCTAGATCAAAACAAAACTAGTAACCACATCACAATTTGACTACTATCCTGTCTTGAAATTTCTATTTCTTCCACCAAAATAATTACTCCTGTACTCCTGTATTCATCTTCATTAAAGTTTTTATGACCTTGGCAGAATACATTTTGCAGAGAGAGTGGTCAAGATAGCACACAAATGGCATTTAGCGCCCCCCCCCTCTCATTTTTTGAAACAGGGTTTCTTTGTAGCTTTGGTTGGAGCCTGTCCTAGAACTAGCTCTTATAGACCAGGCTGGCCTCAAATTCACAGAAATCTTCCTGTCTGTGCCACCACAGTGCTGGGGTTAAAGGCATGTGCCACCACTGCCCAGCTATATGGCCTTTAGCCCAATTTAAGTTGGAGTCCTTGATCTCTGAACCTTGGTAAGCTGGGTCTCCACTGTCTTTTTTTTTTTTTTTTAACTTTTTGGTCTTCTAAACTCTCATCAGAATGGGCCATTAAGTAATGCAGACCATGGGAAGCCAGCTCCCAGGTCTGCTCCAGAAAGAGAAAACCTAAAAGTAGCAGGACTTAGAAAAAAATTCTTATCTGAAGCTTGCTACACTTCTCTATCTGAGGGGAAAATAAACAAGCACAGTTCCTGCTGCTAAGAAAAAAGGAACAAGCACATGTTTTTCTGATGGTAGCCTTTTTTACTTCAATTTAAATAATTACTTATTTATTATTGACGATCTCCTTACATACATACCTCTCTCAATTATTTCTTACAAAATCCTGTATCTGCCCCTGTTTGGCTGCCATATAAAGCTGACTTGTGGAGACCCAGCCTTCAGTCAGCACCAAGGTAAATAAGAAAATTCACAAATGCATTGATAGCTAAAGGTTAGACTTCCATCTGGGGGTTAAAAAGGAAACACAACTGCTTTCTGATAGTAACTTTCTCTTCATCTTAAAAAGATCTCTGGAAAAAAATCTTGCTCTCTCCTCTCTGCCCCGCTGATGCTGCCCTTTCCTCACTGCTCCTTCACTCTCTGCCTGGCCACTCCTCTGCTGCCTCTGCTCTTCTCACAGCCAAACTCAGGATCACAATGACTGGCCAGTGAGCAACCATGGCTTTGCACATAGTTCTAAGTTGATGAGGGTTCCCAGACACTGAACAGTTGGCTGAACTTAAGATTGGGAGTATGTGCAAACTCTGATCTTGAGTCAATAAAACAACACCTGGGAAAATGACCTCATGAAATGCAAATCAAAGCAACTCTGAGACTATCTTACACCTGTATGAATGGCCAAGTTCAAAAACACTAATAGCTTATGCAGAAGAGGACATGGGTAAATGGAACACTCCTCCATTGCTACTGGGAGTGCACACTGATACAGTTGCTTTGAAACTCAGTATGGCAATTTCTCTGAAAATTAGGAAACAACCTACCTCAAAACCAGCATTACCACTTTCGGTTATATACTCAAAGGATGCTCAATTATACCGTAATGACATGTGCTCAGATATGTCCATAGCAGCACTATTTGTAATAGCCAGAAATTGGAAACAATCTAAATGTCCCTCAACTGAAGAATGAATAAAGAAGGTGTGGTACATTTACACAATGGAGTATTACACAGAGGAAAAAAATAATGACATCTTGAAATTCACAAGCCAATGGATGGATCTAGAAAACAGCTTGAGTGAGTGAACCCAGACCAGAAAGTCAATACAATATGTACTCACTCATAAATGACTTTTAGACATAAAAACAATCCTACAGTTCACAATCCCAGAGAACCTAGACAACTAAGATGACCCTAAAAAGACATATATGGATCTAATCTATATGGGAAGTAGAAAAGACAAGACCTTATGAATAAATTGGGAGTATGGGAGAGGGTAGAAAGGGAGGGGACAGAATGGGAGGGAAGCAGAGAAAAATATATAGCTCAATAAAAACAAAAAATATGAAGTTTAGGCTTAGGGTCTTATAGTGTGCTTGGCTAGCATGTTCATAGCCTTTGGTGGGATCCCCCAGCAGTCCTTGCATACCAAGCAAAAATAAGAAAACTTTAAATTTGCATAAGCTAATTCAATGGAAAAGAAGTGCAAGCTTTAATAACACAAAAGTGCTCGCCACATAGTAAGTTATATAAGAATTGGAGAGACAGAATGGAAAGCAGCACTTAGTTTTTACAGAAAAAGTAATTCCCAATATTTATTATGAGTTGACCCAAATTTTTGCTTTCAAAAATTTCCGAACCAGTGTCTCCATTAAGTTGTATAATATAACTTGAAGATAACCTGATATTACTAATGGTTAATACTATGATACTATTAATACTAATAATTAATACCGAAGTAAGAACTAAGAAAAGTAGTTGTCCAACCCATAAAATACACCAGCAACTCTAGAAGAAACAAAGTGTGAGGAACATGGTAAAAATAGTAAATAAATAGCAATGTGATCAAAATCTATTAAAAATTGCGTGCAATGTAAGTGACCTAACATTCCAGTTAAGATTCAGAGGTTGTATGGACTTGAAAAATTACCTACACATATCATTTAATGATAAGGATATGTTTTGCCACATGCATAGATCCCCGAGTTTCTTCGTTACTATTCCTTTACTCTTAAGAGACACCACATTATTTAGGACTGAGTACTCCAAAGTCTCTCACTCTGAACAGTATTCAGCTGTGGGCCTCTGTCTTAATTCCTGTCTACTGCAAGGAGAGACTCTGATGTGGGTTGAGAGAGAAACTGATATCTTGGTGTAGCAGTATGTCATTAGGAATCATTTTATTGCTTTAACAGAAAAATAGTAATCAGTTTCCTTGTAGGACCATGACTTACCTAGTCTAAGGATTTTGGACACTTTAGCAGTGTCAGATATAGGCTCCATCTCATAGAGTGGGCCTTAAATCCAGTCAAATAATGATTGGTTACTCCCAACTGTGCCACGGATGTACCAGAATATCTTAACAATCATGTCATTGTAGGTCATGGGGTTTGTAGCTGGGTGATAATGATAATCATCTGTAACACTGGGCCTGCTTGTTGGGTTTTTTTTCCTGCATGGTTCCCACAGCTGGTAAGCCCCAAAGAAATTACACAGTGGTCTCCATAAGTTATAAACTGATTGGTCCATTAGCTCAGGCTTCCTATTAACTCTGTATAACTTATATTAACCCATTATTCTTATCTATGTTAACCACGTGGCTCGGTACCTTTTTCAGCATGGTAGGTCACATCTTCCTTCTTCCATGTCTGGACAGGAGTACAGAAGGAATGGGCTTCCTTCTTCCCAGAATTATCCTGTTCTCTCTGACCCGCCTCTATTTTCTGTCTGGTTGTCCTGCCTATCCTTCCTGCCGGCTACTGTCCAATCAGTGTTTATTTAAAACATAATTGACAGAATTCAGAATTGTCTGGCACCAATCATCTTTCTCCTCCAGTAGTGTGCAGAGTACCTCCCAGTACTATGCATATTAATCAGTAGGGGTGGCCCCAATAGTTAGGCATCAGCTTAATTTCTCCATGTTCAAGGACATAGGTAAGGGTTCTCTTCAACAATAGGGCCTTACCACAATAGCCTGTGATGTTTGCTATGGTTTTTTTTGGGGGGGGGGTCTTTGGCCAATGTACATATGTAACCCATTTTTAACACTGGAGGTTTTACATGGTAGAAAGAGATTTCTAGTTGGAGCATTGTCTCTCCTGATATTCAGTGACTTTATTTAGGTTCCTTTCATATATGCACATATTTTGGGAAGCTTCTACAGTTATAAGTTTCCATATGGTTTTTCAAGTGGACTTTAGTGTGAATTGTCCCTCCCCATATTCCCCTTCTTCTGTCCTTCCTCCTCCCTATTTAATTCTCCTAGTCTAGTTTGCCTTTTTCTCTCTAGAACATTATATTCCAGTTTCCTTTCCTTGAGAGATCTCTTGTCTCCATTCCTTTACTTTATATACAACTTCTGTTGTTACTGGGATTGTAGCACACATTTTGAAAACTAATATCCAACATCTACATATAAAAGAAAACATATAATATTTGTCTTTTGGAATCTGAGTTACCTTACTCAGGATGACTTCTAATAGCTCCATTTATTTACTGAAGAATTTCATAAATTTGCTTTCTATAGCACCTGAATAAAATTCCATTGTGTGAATATACTATTATTTCATTATCCATTCATCAAACATATTGGCTGTTTCCACTTTCTGACTATTATGAGTGGTGCAGCAATGAACATGGATAAGCAAATATCTCTGTAGTAGGATGTAGAGTCTTTTGGATATATACCCAAGAGTGGTATAGCTAGATCTTTAGGAAGATCAATTCACAGCTTCCTGGGGAATTGCCATACTAATTTCCATAGTGGCTGTATCACTTTGCACTTCAAACATCAATGAGTAAGTATTTCTCTTTCACTATATCCTCACCACTATGTGTTGTTGATTGATCTTGGTCATTAGGGATGGGGTAGATAAAATTTCAAAGTAGTTTTAGTTTTCACTTCCCGGATAGCTAGGGACATTCAACATTTAACCTTTGTAGAAATTAGATAGATATTGATTTCTTTTAATTTTTCTTTATGTAGCCATCTAGTTTGGCAAACATCATCTATGTAAGTACTGTCTTTTCTCTAGTCCATATTTTTTTTTTCATTTTTGGTAAAAATCAAGTATTTGTAAGCGTGTGTTTAGGTGGACTTTTCTGGTCCATTGGTCAGTTCTGTCCTACCAGTTGGCTCCCAAATAACCACACATACTTATTACTAATTATAAATGCTCAGCCAATAGCTTAGGCTTGTCACTAACAATGATGATATCTTATTTGTACAAATAAAACTTGCCTGAAGAGCCATTACCTATCCATGGAGGTCTGGAGGTCTGTGCAGACAGACAGGAAGTGACATGGATGGGCAGAGAGAGGAAGTGATAAAGCGGGAGGAAACAGGAACTCAGTCTCTTTTTGATTGGGAATTTAAGAGGTAAGGTGTGGCTGTGGCTTGCCCCTTCATGTCTCAGCATTTTCCCCAATATCTGCCTCTAGGCTTTTATTATTAAGACCTATTAGAACTTGTGATACATATTGGCGACCAACTTAAAGGCAGACATTCACCAAAAAAACTGCTTGTCTGTAGTTTGATAGCCACTGGCACAAGTCAGAGCTGCAAGTGGGGCTCCTGCCAGAGCTGTACACAGGGATCCTGCCCCACCCAGCTAGGTTTTCTTTTCCTTTTTCCCCAAACCTCTGAATGAGTTTGGGATTTTCCTGTTGTAGCCTCTTTGAAACAGCCTCCAGCTGCCACCCAAACTCCAGAAGCACCCATGCTTCAAATGCCACAGAACTTATCTGCCTTAGACCAGCTGGCTCTGGCTTCAGGCAGCCTCCTGCCACAGGTGCTTTTGCTGCACAATCCCC
>NW_004949107.1:4266728-4267924 GCF_000317375.1 Microtus ochrogaster | reverse complement strand
CTATTTCTGTGGAAGGATTTAGGTCTCTGTATGATAATACACTAGACAGCTTGAAAACGGAACAATAAAATGAAAGGATAACTAATTTGGATGGGACTTATGTAATGTTAATTATAAACATTATCAGTTTTATCATTTTTGTTTTTTCACTTAAAAAAGTTGGTTAATATGAGTGTTAAGAAACAAGTTTTAGAAAAACTTAAAACAAATCATAGAGATATTCAGATCCAGACAGAGGAGTTTAATATAAAATCAATTTCAGCCTTACATTATAATGTTAGAAAGGAACAACATAAAGTTTTCAAACAATCAACTTTAATTTATCCAGTTACCTTAGAGGAACTACCCAATAACAGATATCTCTAAGGCTGTGCAGGAGTTAAATGGACTCCTGTGGAAAAGTTAGATTTAAGGAGAATCAAGGAAGTGATACTTTCATGTGGCATGAATTCACCTTTTGTGAAGCAGATGTTAAACTCATGGTCAACTTGTAATAGAATTATCTCTAGAGACTGGAGAGACTTGGTTAAAGTGGTCTTGGAATCTGTTCCTCAATTACAATGGATGACTTGGTTGAAAGAAGAGGCTAAGGACATTGAATAACAAACTAGGCCTTGAGGTATGAAACTCTCCTGAGACTAATTTGGAAAGGGATATTATGTGATATACAAAGGCAATCTCTATATGATGGCTACATCCTAGATTTATGCCACACAGCAGCTTTGAATGCTTGGGACAGAACAGGAGAAGTAGGAAAGAAAATTAAATCATTTACTAAGGCTATACAGGGCCCAAAGGAAGACTTTGCAGATTTCTTATAAAGACTGACTTCAGTAGTAAATATAATAATACCAGATTTGGAAGCTAGATGGATAACTGAAACTCTGGCTTTTGAAAATGGTAATTCTCAATGCAAAAGAGTAATTAGTCTGTTAAAGAACCTAATGCCTATAATAAGTAAACATACTGCTCTGAATGATAGAAAATCTATAAAGGAGAAAACAAAAATTCAGGGAAAGGCATAAAGCAAATATTTTAGAAAACTTCTATAGATGAACAAAGACCAAAATTAAAAATACGAATTAATGGTCCTGTCATTGAAGCATTGTAGACACAGGTGCAGATGAAAAGATAATGACCTCTTCAGGAGGTATATATTCAGCTTTTATGGATTGGAACATTGTCTCAAGTAAAAC
>NW_004949107.1:4263909-4265278 GCF_000317375.1 Microtus ochrogaster | reverse complement strand
TTCATAAAGTTAAAATGACAAGTTATGGAAGGAAGGTGAACCCTAGCAAAGAACTTACAGTAATTTGGGGGAGAGATTAACAAAAAATATCTCCAAAACAAGAGAATTCAACTTACAAAGAAAACTAACTGGATCCTTCCTCACCTTGTATGGGAAACACCAATAACTGGAGCCCCTACATTCTATACTAATGCAAATGGAAAAGCCAGGTTACAAATCAGAAAACTTAAGCAAAATGGATCAAGTCCTTACGATTCTGTCCAAAAGTCAGAATTATATGCTATCATTAGGTACTAATGAATTCTAATGAACCTCTTGACATATTTACTAATTCACAATATGCAGAAGGAGTTGTTTTGGAGTTTTGCATATTGAAACTGCTGAATTTATACCAGATGATACAGAATTGATTTTATTATTTATAAATTACAAGAAATAATCAGGAATACAAATTGTCCCATATATTTAGTACTCATATGATTGCATATGAGTCTGCCAGGTCCTCTAGCACAAGGTAATGCAGAAATTGATCAGTTGTTGATTGGAAATGTGCTAGATGCCTCAGAATTTCATAAAAAACATAATGCCAACAGCAAAGTTTTAAAATAGACTTTTCTATCATGTGACAACAAAATTATGAAATTTTCATCATGAAAATTATGATGAAAAGTCCTTCTTGTTCTTTATACAACCAAATACCACTAGCTGCAGGAAGTAGCCCAATAAGTAGTCTGAGAAAGAAATCTGGCAGATGGATTGTTCCACTTTGTAGATTTTGAAAAATTAAAACATGTATACTATACCATTGTTACCTATTCAGGTTTTAAATGGGCAACTGCTTTGAGTTTGGCAAAGGCCAATTTGGTAATCACACATTTGCTGGAAGTTATGTATAAATAAAGATAGACAATGATCCAACATATGTCTATAAGAAAATAAAATGTTTTTTTCCTTTTTATAATACAAGGCATATTACAGGCATACCATACAATCCTACAGGGCAGACGGTTATAGAAAGATCAAATCTCCTAGAAATAGATGACATAATGCTATATTAACTTTAAATTTTCTAAATGCTAACGAGAACAGGACAATAGCTGCAGAGAGACATTGGATAGTGAAAAAAAAAACTATGAAATTAAGTTGGCTGGTATACTTTAAAGGTGGGTTGACTTCAGAAAGGTAACCAGGCCATGTGTTAAATTGGAGAAGGGGTTTTTCTTCTATTTCCACAGAAGAAAAAAAAGCTATGAATATCATCAAATTTGATAAAGACTTGATTTGAACAAGAGACACCCCTTGATGAGAAGAGGTAATATGTAATCAAACTGCATGACTGTTCAATCTAAACTAACTTTAAATCTAACAA
>NW_004949107.1:4248146-4263670 GCF_000317375.1 Microtus ochrogaster | reverse complement strand
CAGAAAGAATATTGTATACATAATAAAAAAAAAAAAAGATATCTAGCTAAGGAGTCCAAAGACCACGGGACAAATGAGACTCTGAGGGGAAAAAAAAAAGGACAATAATTCAGGAAAAAAATGTCCCATTTGGTATATCACATTTCCAACAGGATCAAATGATAAATCTTCCCAAGTATTTGCTTCTGCTATTCTCTACAAATATATAATGGAAATGTATTTCTGTAGTCCCAGTCTAATTAAAAATTAAAGTTGGCTTTGGAATTTGACTGCGGTTCTCTCCTTCTCAAGCATGTTTGTTAAAGTGTAATCCAAAATCTCTGTCTTCATGTCAGAAAAGCCACCTGATAAAAGAACTACTTTGTTGTCACTAATCTCATAATCCTTTGGTTCTATTTTGAGTCTTTGGGGGTTATCTTTAACCTCTTTGAGATCCGTTGAAGATGACATTTAAAATGTTTAAGTTTTCTGCAGTGAACCAGACTATGCTTAACAGCGACATTGGAAGTCTCCAAAAGGAGGAAGAATGATTCCACCAGAACTATGATAACATTACCAAGCTGAAAACAGCACCTAAAGACTGACTTTGTACTAAGAACTGGTCAGGGCAATTTTGAGGTGACTAGCTGAGATGATCTAGTCTCACAGACTACTCTAACCAGGACTTGAGACCAGTCCTGCACTTTCCCATTACAAGAGACTGGACAACTGGAAACAAATAATAAAACAACCTCTCCCAGGACTTGAGAACTCAAATGTTTTGTTTCAGGATTACCTAAAGATATGGTCACCCCCAGACAGCAGAAAGTAAATTTAATAATATAATGGCCACATTCCCAAGAGGTGGGGAGAGTGGTTTTTGGTTGTTCAGTGGGTTGTGCATATTTGTAATGTTTAGGAGGATTGGTTATAAGTTGTTATTAGTTATGGTCAGGAAGAAAGTTGTATAAAGTAGATTAGATTCAGATTTATTGTTTTGAAATAAACGGGATGATTAGGATACAGGAAGGTTGGATAGGGGAGCAGGGAAGCACATATCTTAATTAAGGGAGCCATCTTAGGGTTGGGAAGAGACTTGGACCTAGAGGGGCTTCCAGGTGCCCATGGCGAGGTCCCCAGTTAGTTCCTGGGGCAGCTGAGGATAGGGAACCTGAAATGATCCTATCCTATAGCCATACTGATGAATATTTTGCATATCACCATAGAACCTTCATCTGGCGATGGATGGAGATAGAGACAGAGACCCACACTGGAACACTGGACTGAGCTCCCAAAGTCCCAATGAGGAACAGAAGGAGGGAGAAGATGAGCAAGGAAGTCAGGACCAAGAGGGGTGCACCCACCCACGGAGACAGTGGGGCTGATCTATTGGGAGCTCACCAAGGCCAGCTGGATTGTGACTCGAAAAGCAGGGGATAAACCCGGACTCTCTGAATATGGTGGACAATGAGGGTTGCTGAGAAGCCAAGGACAATGGCACTGGGTTTTGATCCTACTTCTTGTTCTGGCTTTGTGGGGGCCTAGCCAGTTTGGATGTTCACCTTCCTAGACTAGGATGGAGGGGGGAGGACTTTGGACTTTCCACAGGGCAGGGAACCCTGACTGCTCTTCAGACTCGAGAGGGAGGGGGAGAGGAGTGGGGGGAGGGTGGGAGGAGTGGGAGGCTGGGAGGAGGCGGAAATTTTTTTTTCTCTCAATAAAAAAAAATCTTTAAAAAAAACTGCTTTCTTTGTGTTTTATAGGTTTGGATATGATGTGTTTCCATTTTAATTCAATCATAAAAGATTTTAATTTCTTTTTTCCCATTGAGTCAAGTAACCACAACTGATGTGTAAGCCTACTGTGATAATATATAAATAACCATTAGAGACATTGTTGCTTTAACTCCAATAATTTTTGGTAAAGAAAAACAAATAAGGTATGATGTACGTAAGATATTAGTTCCCGAGGACAAGAGTGGAAAGGAAATAACCCAAATAAGACAACTAGCACTCTACAGTGAAGAAAATGTAATAGAAATGGAAATAATAAAGGAGATAAAGCAGTTCTAGCTAAAATTCACTTTTGAGAATGAAAACAGAAAGAGATAAATAAATCGCAACACCCAGGAGGCTATGACAGGGCCCACCTACATTCTTTGGAAAAGCCTGTTCAAAATTAAATAAATAAAAATGTAAAAACAGAGGGATGTGGGGAGAAAGAGAATGGGGGCAAGCTAAGCTAGTTCACTTAACTGAAATTAGATATTTAAAAAGAGAACTATGATAGTGAAGGAGAGAGAGTGGGTGGGAATGCCAAGTCTGTATGAGGTCCCTTGCTTAGGTAAAACTTCTGGGTTTCTCTCTGTGTAGTACACTCCAATCTTTGGCACCTCATGGAACAATGGTTTTAACAACTACAATAACAACAACAAAATTCTCTAGAGTTGGAAGGAAGTATTTTTCAGGACAATTCTCGGAATATAGTCCTGTCTTAGTTGCTTTTCTATTTTTCTGAAGACACCAAGACCAAGGCAACATATAGAAGACAGAGTTTGCTAGAGGTTCACTTTACAGACTCAGAGTTAGTACATGACTTATCATGGCAGGAGGCATGGCACCAGGCAGGAAACCATAGCACTGGTACAGTAGGTAAGAGCTTATTTATTGAGACAAAAACCATGATGCAGAGAGAGGGGTGAGGAAGAGAGGGAAGGAGGGAGAGAGAGAGATAAAGAGAGACAGACAGACAGACAGAGACACACAGAGAGAGACAGAGAGAAAGAGAGGATGTACTGGGAATAGTATGGCCTTTTGAAACCTCAAAGCCCTCCCCCCAGTGATGGATAGATATTATCTAACAAGAATACACTGATCTTTCCAGACAGTTTTGCCAACTGAGGACCAAATATTCAAATATATGAGCATAGGAGGCTATTCTCATGCAAACCACCACAACCTCTGTGATGGATTTAGTTGTCAACTGGACACACTAAAGAGTCACTTAGGAACAGTGTCCAAATGAGGAATGGTATTGCTTTGAAGACATGCCTGGGGTATTTGTCTTAACTTTGTTAATGTTGGAAGTCCCACCCCACTGTGGGTGGCACCATTCACCAGGCAGGTCGTCCTGAAGTATTAAGAGTGCCGTAAACAAGCCAAACATAACCATGCAAGTTAGCCTGTATGTATTCATTTATCTCGGGTTTTGAATGTAGATGTGAGGTGACCAGTTGTTTGAAAGTTTTGCCTCAATGTCCTCTAAATAACGAATTACAAACTGCAGTTGTAAGTTGAAATAAACTCTTTTCTCCCCTCAGTTCTTTTTGTCAGGGAATTTTATTACAGCAACAGAAACAAAACAAGAATAAGCCCCAGGATTTTTTCACTGGATTCTCAGAATGAGTGACACAGGGAGAGAGATTCGCCTTTAGGAGTACCCAGCCCTTATTTTCCTCAAGTGTCTTAAGTAGAATCTTTGATGGAGCTCTATTTCCCTTACAGGTAACTGATATCAAGATTGTCATTGTCAACCATGTTTCTCACCATTTTGCTCTTCTCGTTGAGAATGCCCACTTTCCACTCATTCCCTCCTGCCTAGAAATCAGTCTACAATAAATCTAGCACACAGCTCTAGGGGAGAGGAAGGGCAGAAATGATGTTAGGAGTGCCAGTTAGTGAGAGCTGCTCACAGGATCCATGCTAGGAATGAATATGGAGAAACAGAGTCATGTTTTAAAAAGTAAAATATACATAAAAATGCATAAAAATCAACAGTCCAATTTAGTAGAAGTAGAACTGTATTTAATAACATTCTCTGATTCAGACTACAGTGGTCTCCCGACCATTAGCAGTGAAGAGAAAATGCACCTAAAGCACTCATCTCTGAGACCATTCATTTTGAAACAGATCAAATGTATCAATCACCAAATGTCCTATATGTTAACTGGAGACAGAGATGTGTAAAATCCAAGCTAAAGCTTCAACTCCATTTTCATTAATCTTTCCAAAATTCCTGCATTGCCTCATAGTTCAGCACACAGAGCGTAGTAGTTCCACCCTCTTGTTCTTCTTGAGTGATGATACAATTGACAGTAAAGTGATCGCCATCTGTGATGGATGATCTTGATTGTCAGCTTGATGAACCCTGCCTAATTCACCATCTGAGTCAACTTGTGAACAAACTAGAAGCTAGTAGTAAGGACATTTACAATCCAAATCTGGCAATGATCTGTTCTGTGAGTGTAATCATCCAGTTTGACTAAGGTGGCTCCAAGTTCATAGTAGTTGTATTTAAATTCTGCTCCAGCATTTAGATCCAAGGCCTTGGAACTTCATCACAGTGAGCTTGACTTCCTCATCTGTAAAACAGAGCTAATAGGATCTATCTCATATAGGGATGCTGTAAAGAATAATAAAATAATATATGCAAAATACACATGTGGCACACAGAGAGCTTTGGATAAATGTGAGCTATTATATCAACTTAGGTGATTAAGTAAGGTCTAGTTACTATAGTTTTCTCAGATCACCAAACCAAAAACCTAGAAGGTATCTTTGACAAGCTTCTTCCTTTAATCACTACATTGGAACTGCAAATGTCTGGTCTTACTTCCAAACTATGTTCTAAATCCCTGTTATAGTCCCACATCTACTGTAACTACTGTAAACCACTGTGTCTTTTCTGGCAAACTATATCAATGTTCTCATGTGTCTTGCACTCCATTCTTGTTTCTTCCCAGTGTGTCCTTCAAACTATAGTAATAGATGTGAAGCTAGCAATGCAGGGTGGAGATCTAGCAACTCAGTGCTAAAGCTCTTTACTTGCATACATGAGGCTGTGTGTTTACTGCCCAATACCAGAAACAAATAAGCAGATTCCTATCAAGTTAGGATTATCTCTCCTTGTTCTTAGAAAATAATTCAAATCCAAGCAGGGCATGGTGGCCTACACCTTTAATTCCAACACTCGTGAGGCAGAAGCAGGCAGATGTCTATGAGTTCAAGGCCAACCTGGTCTACTAATCAAGTTCCAGGATAGTCAAGGCTACACAGAGAAATCCTGACTCAGAAACAAAACAAAGAAACAAAATTAAAAGAATAAATTCAAATCCAATCTCACAATCTACAGGGCCTCTCTTAATTTGATGCATCTCATTCTTTTTAGTTTCATCTCACTCAAGGGTCCATCACAAGAGTTCGTCCATGATTGCCGTACTTTGGTTCTTTGCCTACTCAACCCTTTCTCCTCCCATTTGCTCTTCTTCACCCTATCCTATTCTCTGATCCATCTTAAAGGTCAGATCATTATGGCCAAGGTCTCCGGTGAAGCATTGCCTTCCAGATAAGCCTCCGTGTGGTTGGCTGTTTTGACTCTTTACATTTTGGCCCTTTCCTCTTCACTCTTTGGGGGCCTGCTACCTAGCTCCCAAACATATCACAAGAAGGCTTATTCTTATGTATAAATGTCCAGCTTTAGCTTGGTTTATTTCTTGTCCACTTTTCTAAAATTATCCCATCTACCATTTGCCTCTGGGCTTTTGTCTTTCTCTATTTCTGTTTACCTTTCTTTACTTCCTACTCTGTGTAGTTGGGATGCTGGTCCCAGTGTCCTCTCTCCTTCCTTTCTCATTCTTCAAAGCTCTCCTCCCAGATTTCTCTTCCTCTTTATTCTGTCTGCCTGTCAGCTCTGCCTGTCCTTTCTCCTGCCCTTTCTTAGAGCAATAAGGTGTTTTAGACAGGCAAGGAATCACAGAGTTAAACAAATACAGCACATCTTTGTATCGTTGAACAAATATTCCACATCATAAGCTAATGTAATACATTTTAAAATAATATTCTACAATACCTCTCTTCCTCTAATCTGAGAACCTTTACTAGCTTTCATATCTCTTGCTCTATTTCCTCCATAGAAACGATCCCATCCTGAAATTTTGATCTATATTTTTCAGCTGCCTTATTTTTTGTTCCTTTCACTGGACAATAGTATTACAAACCCACCAATTGTTCCTGTTGATTGCTGAATTCATTAAAATGTTAAGTAAATAAGCTGCCTCTAGGGATGGATGCATACAACTACACTCCTTAGGATGTTAGTTCATGAATTAGTGAGAATATGAACATATACATGTGCTTGAGTGAAGATATATTATTACATATGAATATTCAACATTCATGGGTGTGGATATACATGTATGTAAATGGAGGTATTACCTCATGTAAGTGTATGAAACTGTATGCATGTGGGAGTGTGAATATGTATGTTCTTGGGTATTTGAAAATTAGAAAAACATTTCTCTGATTTGAATCAAGTACTTTAATATTTAACAATTCGAGTGTAATAAAATTCTTTAAAATGATCTCATGTGTAGTCAGACTTTCTTTGGGACTGGGAGCCCACAAATAATAATAAGGAGACTTATTATTAATTGTGAAAACTTGGCATTTAACTACTTAAGCTTGTTCCCAACTAGCTGTTATATATTATACGTGGCCTTTTCTTTTTAGATTTTTTTCTTTTTCTTTTCTGTTTTTTACCTTTCTTCCATTCTGTACATCCAATTTCCTCTATGTCTTGCTGGCATCTCCTGCATGCCTAGATTCTTCCTGGAGTTTCTTTCCCCACAAATCCTGTCTATTCTCTCCTGCCCTAGCTCTTGGCCATTCAGCTCTTTAGTAAACCAATCACATCGACACATGTTCACACTGTGGAAACAAATACCCTGCAATTCATGGTGATTAAAATGTAAATAATTCTCTATATCAAGAGACAATTCTCAGAAAATAGTCAATGAAGGGAGGCTGAGCAAGAACCTGAAGAAAATGTTTGTTTGTTTGTTTGTTTGTTTGTTTTGTTTGTTTGTTTCAAGACAGAGTTTCCCTATGTTGAAGTCCTATCTGTTCTGGAACTCATTCTGTGGTCCAGGGTGGCCTTTAACTTCCACAGATCCACCTGCCTCTGGATTCTGGGACTAAAGATATGTATCACCACCCCTGTTGGGATTTTTATTAAATCTCATGAAAACTATTTCCCTCTTCTTCTATGAGATAACTCCATTATCTGCAAAACACATGCCATCTCTGCCACCTGCCATGCTCATGCTTCACCTCCCTGACCTCAGTTCAAAGGTAAGAGAGACTCCTTCCCCAATTAGCTTCCTTCAGCACATAGTAGGGTAATTCACCACACAGTAGGGTAAATGCTTATTTGTTCCCAGAACACCCTGAGCTTCTCCTTGAAAAAAAAAAGATTGTGATTACATTTTGGTAGTGAGCTCCTCCACACTGCAAATATTTCCCTTTTCTTATTAATTACCACATATACAAATAAAAATGATGACATTGCAAGAAGAGATTACTAAGGGCAGATTCTTTTTGATATTTGGCTCTCAAGGACATTTAATAAATATTTTCCTTGGTAAGTGAA
Source organism: Microtus ochrogaster (assembly GCF_000317375.1). Classification (NCBI taxonomy): domain Eukaryota; kingdom Metazoa; phylum Chordata; class Mammalia; order Rodentia; family Cricetidae; genus Microtus; species Microtus ochrogaster. Next base: position 4,256,266 of record NW_004949107.1, on the reverse strand, counting down.
TAGTGACCATATATGGAGATTTGCATGATGTGCTCAAAATTTTAGAAAATTGTGTTCACTGAATTTAACAAAGATGTACATATTTTGCAGATGTTTTACAACAGACATTAAAGAAACCATGTGTATGAGATTTAATTCTTTTTGAAAATATTTTTAAATTTACTTTTTGAGAATTTCATGTAAATTATTTTGGTCATATTCTTTCCCCTCTCTCAGTTTTCCCAAACCTTCCCTCACATCCCTACTTAGCCAGTTTCATGTTCTTTCTACCTTAAAAGAAGTCTCAAACAGATGGAGCAAAGCACTGAATTCATGAGTCTGTCCCGTGTTAGCCAACTATTCCCAAACACGCGGTCTGTCCTGGAGTATGACTGATATACAAGGTCTAACTTCATCAAAGAAAACTGATTTTTTTTCATTCTTCAAGCAGCTATCAACTGCAAATGTGTTGTGGGCAGGGATGGGACTTTGTGCCATATCCCCCCTTTTTCGGGCTGGGATTTTGTCTGGCTTGAACTTGTACAGGTCTTGTGCATATTTTCATGGGCTCTGTTGTGTCTGGAAATCTGTCTCTCTGAAGTGATCCACTGCCTTTGTCTCTTACAACCTTTTTGCATCTTCTTCAAGTTCAATATTTTTTATCCTTACCAACATTAAAGAGTTTGGAATTTATGGAGAGCCCTAAAGCCCTGAACCTGAGTAACAAACAGTATAAAATGAAGCCAAGCAAAATGTGCTAAGTTGGTCCATTGTTGGCAAGAGTGAGGAAGAATGGCTTTCATGGGAAATGTCATCTGAGAATGTGGAGAAATTCAAAAAGGAGGAAGGGGAGACATTCTGAAGCATATCATTGCCTTCACCCAGACAACATCCATGACACACTGGTTCAGATCATGGAGGGTCTATAGGTTCTGCATACAATTGACACTTCTGGGGTTTGTATTCTAGACTTGGACAACCTGCCTTTCTTTAGCTGGATGATTGAAAACTTTACGTGGATGCTTAATATTTTCCTCAGAACAACCCTGCAAGAATTAATTAAACCAATAATTTTGATAGTAACTAGCACAGCCCAAGTGTTTAATAGACATTGAAAGGAGAACCAACACTACCAGAGCACATATCCCTCCAGCACTGTCGTGCCGGTGGCTTTGTGTCCCAACCTTTGGAACAGGACATGTAAGAATGCCACTGTGGGCTTTAATTTATAACTCAGTGATACTCACCTATGATGAGGAAATACACTAAAAACAAATCAAAGTCACTCTTTCTTCTAACAATAGAGAGTCATTACATGAGCAAAATTTCAAAAGTTCAAAAATGAGATTTGGAGTTGTAGAAGGTCTTAATGGGCAATTAAATAGTCTAGCCTGGACATATGTCATTTTTTATTGGTCAAAATTAGACACATAAGATGTCTCTTTGCCCACTTGGTGATCAGAACTCAACAGTCTTGCCTGCCAAGTGCTGCCATAGATTATCTGACCATCAAAAGTGGTATGTACAGAAATATCATCTGGAAGTATGAATAAATTGGATAAATATTATATGATATATATGCCATATATTATAATTATATAAGTAATATATTATACTTTGCATACACATATACATAAATCATAATGTTGACTTTTTCTTCTTGGTATAGGGTTTGTCTGTATATGAGACAGACCTGGAACTCAACAAGTAGGCTGGCTGGTCTTGAATTCCTGTGTCCCTCTTTCCTTTCTCTCCTGGGTTGCATGTACATGCCACCATGCGTGGGCATATGGTGATTTTTGTTGAAATTAAACCTTATGAAATTCTTAGAACCAAATGAAAATGACAACATATCATATTGGAACTTCTGAGACATAGCTAAGACAGTCCAAGAAGAAAGCTTACAGCTATGAATATTTACATTAAAACTTCAGAGAAATCTCAACCAGGAATTTGTACATAAAGGTTCAGAACATACACAATGCAGGAAATAATAAAGATAATTGACAACAAGTCAAAGATAGAGACTCAAAGACAATGAATAGAATCAGTTAAGAAGCAATTGGGCTTATGGTGGTGGTGGTGGGGGGAACTGTGTTGACAAACTTTTAGCTGAACTATTAAGAACGGACATAATAAAGATGAAAAGGGAGATATTACAATAGACTCCGGTGAAATCTAAGGACTCAAAATATTTTGAAAAGTTATATTCTAAAACACTGGAAAATTGGGAAGAAATGGATAAATCCAAAACACATACAGACACCAAAATTAAATCAAAAGAACATTAAATAGAGTCCTAAAATGCAAGAAGATTGAAGGAGTAAAATAATCTACACAAAGAAAAGCTCAGAACCAGATACATTCATGCTGAATTCTACCATATATTTAAGGGAAAAGAAAATCTTCGCAAACCTTAGTGAGCTCGGGCTGGAGTGAGCCTTCAGACTCTTCCTGACGTGAACATAGGACTCAACTTTAACCATGTAATTAGATCAATGGTTCACCAGAGAACGGACTGTGTGTTGCCTAGTTCTCCCTTTATAATAACAAAATGGAGAGAGGAAGGGACCTACACTAATTTAATACCCATTTCATTTCAACTCTGTACATACAATTATTGTTATTTTATACCTAACACAATATGTGATGCGTGAATAATGGGTTATTATTAAGTATTTCCTCTTTCCTGGGCATTTGCTATATACTTTCCATGTGCTATCTTAGTCTTTTAGTCTTATCATACAAATGTCATCATCAGGTGAGAAAATGAAGCTTTGCCTAGGACTATTGTCTTAGATAGGGTTTCATTGCTGTGAAGAGACATCATGAGCAAGGCAACTCTTATAAAGGAACATATTTAACTGGGGCTGGCATGCAGTTTCTGAGGTTTAATTCAATTTCTTCATGACAGGACATGGAAACACGTAGGCATACATGGTACTGGAGATGGAACCAAGAGTTCTACATCTTGATCCGCAGGAAATGAACTGTCTCCCACACCAGGTATACCTTGAGCATATGATACCTCAAAGTCTGCCCCCACAGTGACATACTTTCTCCAACAAGGACATACCTACTCCAACAAAACCATCCCTCCTAATAGTGCCGCTCCCTGTAGGCCAAGCATTCAAACACATGAGTCAATGGGGCTATTCATACTCAAACCACCACAACTACCAAACATTCTAAAACATATGAAGCAGGAATACATGTTGTTTGTGCAGAAAAATAAAGTGAGGTTATATGTTAAATATTTTTCAAAGACCACATTAATACTTCATGAAATTGAACAACTGTGGTCTAAAGCAATGAAATAAATAAATGGACTCAGATGGGCTTCTGTGAGGGCGGGAGGCAGAAGTACTGGACTGCCTGCAGAGATGCTCAGCTTGAACCTCACTTAGAGACCTACTGGGGTCCCCATCTCCATGTGTGAAAATGGTTTCCCCCTAAGGTATGGGTATGTGAGTTTCCTTACCACAGTAATTCCTTCAAAATATTGTATCTGCTGGAATTTCTTCTGCTTTCCAAGGTGCACAATCTTCTTGCCCACTTAGAAAATGCTATGACAATAGGGAGTTGTATTTTTGTTCTGAATGAAGTGAGCACAGATTTTATTAAGTCCTCTAAATAAAATAAAATAAAATATTAAGAGAGGAATGGATGAAGAACTCTTATGATTTTTAAAAACAAGATAGTATTGACCCTCTCTTTATTCCCTGAGCTACAATTCTAGCATTTGGCAGCATCAATTGAGAAATATTTTAATTTTATCAACCTATCTGAAGAGTTTCTTGCGGCTCCAGGGCTCTCTATATTTGCTTTTGTTTCATTATAATCTCTTCTTGAAGTAATCTTCCCAATATTCCCCATACTTTTTTAACCACTGAAGAGTGCATTAAATGAAGATGCTAATATAAAAATCTTACCATTTGATATATAGAAGCTCAAAAATTTTAGGAAATAAAATGCCCGTCATTACATTTTCTGAGTGTAATACTGTTTTACACAATGTTACAAGAGCCTCTTGAGTTCCAAATACTTTGACCATGACTAAAATGTGATTTCTTTGTACTTTTCAATCCCCGAATGGTGAGCCATAAGACCACTTGAGTTTCTTTCAGTTATTTTTAGGTAAATTTTGGGCTGCTCAAGGGCTTTTTTTTTTTTTATGGGTCACTGAGGCTTTTATTCTGCGTGTAGAACAGCTGGGGCAGGGGTCCTTCCTGTGGCCACCCTAGAGATTACACTGGGCTCCAGACACTAGCTTGAAAGTGAGGTGACAATGATTCAGACCAGTCACATGATTACAAAGCTGGGGTTCCCAGCAGGGCTCCAGGTGGGTCGGGCAGACTGAAGATGTCTAAGGAAGCAGTGGCATGGGAGGGGCAAGCACTGGGCGGGCCTTGAGCAGCGTTGGTGACATAAGGGACAGGGTCTAAGCAGCTGGTGGCTCCAGGGATCTGCATCCACTTTACTTGGCCAGGGGGTTCCTGAAGCACCTGCCGGCAAACTTGGACTTGCTGCCCAGCTCTTCCTCGATTCTAAGAATCTGGTTGTACTTGGCCAGGCGCTCGGATCGGCAAGGGGCACCAGTCTTGATCTGCCCAGTGCAGAGCCCCACTACCAGGTCAGTGATGAAAGTATCCTCAGTCTCCCCAGAGCGATGGGACACCATGACGCCCCAACCATTGGACTGGGCCAGCTTACACGCCTGCAGAGACTCGGTCACCGAGCCAATCTGGTTCACTCTGAGCAGGAGGCAGTTGCAGGACTTCTCACTGACAGCCTTGGCAATCCTCTTAGGGTTGGTCACTGTGAGATCGTCCCCAACCACCTGGATGTCTGAGCTAGCTGTGAACTTCTTCCAGGCTTCCCAGTCATCCTGGTCAAAGGGGTCTTCGATGGACACCACTGGATACTCCCGGATGAAGGACTTGTACAGGTCAGCCAGCTGGTCAGGGGTGATGTACCTGCTGGCATCATCAGGAGACTTAAAGTCCAGGTCGTACTTCCCGGACCTGAAGAACTCAGAGGCGGCCACGTCCATGCCGATGACAACCTGTTCAGTGTAGCCAGCCTTTCCAATTGCGTTCTTCAGCAGCTCCAGAGCTTCTTTGTTCTCCAGGATGTTAGGCACAAACCCACCCTTGTCACCCACATTGGTGGCATCCTTCCCATATTTCTCCTTGATGACATTCTTCAGGTTGTGATAAACCTCTGCCCCAATGCGCATGGCTTCGCGGAAACTGGACGCCCCCACAGGGAGGATCATGAACTCCTGCATGGCCAGCTTGTTGCCAGCGTGAGACCCGCCGTTGATCACATTGAAAGCTGGGACTGGCAGGATGACTTCAGCGTTGCCAGCCAAGTCAGCGATGTGGCGGTAGAGGGGCACCCCCTTTTCTGCAGCACCAGCTTTGCAGACAGCCAGGGACACTCCCAGGATGGCATTGGCACCGAATTTGGATTTATTCTCAGTGCCGTCCATCTCGATCATCAGCTTGTCGATCTTCTCCTGCTTCACCACATTCAGTTTCTTGCTAACCAGAGCAGGTGCGATAGTTTTATTGATGTGCTCAACAGCCTTTGAGACACCCTTCCCCAAGTAGCGGGTCTTATCATTGTCACGGAGTTCCAGGGCCTCATAGATGCCAGTGGAGGCACTGCTGGGCACGGCAGCCCGGAAGAGACCTTTTGAGGTGCAGAGATCAACCTCAACAGTGGGATTCCCACGGGAGTCAAAGATCTCTCGGGCGTGGACCTTGAGAATAGACATGGCTTGTTTCTGGCAGTCGGCGTGCCGCAGAGGAAGAGCACAGAGGTTCCTGCACACACCCTGGAGAGCGTTCAGGAGGGACATGTGCGCGACCCGGCAGCCGAGCTCTCAAGGGCTCTTTTTAACATCATATATGTCTGCTTTTCAAATGTCAGGGTGTGAACTAAGTATTTCTGAGAATCTGCATAAAAATATCCCAAGGAGCTGTTCTTGTTAACCTTGCTCCTCAAATGAGTGTTTACTTCAACCACTGTTGTTGGGTTTATTCTGGGTTTATAAAGTTTGGGTATCTTGCCACTCCTGGGTTCTACTTTACTAAAAGATGAAACAGGTGTGACTAGATGCAGGTTTTGAGCAAAGGCACACCTGGAAGGTCTCACACCTGGAAGGCATCACATCTGGAAGGTCTCACACCTGGAAGGCATCACATCTGGAAGGCCTCACAGGTGGAAGGCCTCACATCTGGAAGGCCTCACAGGTGGAAGGAATCACATCTGGAAAGCCTCATACCTGGAAGGCCTCACAGGTGGAAGGCCTCACACCTGGAAGGCCTCACAGGTGGAAGGCCTCACACCTGGAAGGCATCACATCTGGAAAGCCTCACACCTGGAAGGCCTCACAGGTGGAAGGCCTCACACCTGGAAGGCCTCACAGGTGGAAGGTCTTACACCTGGAAGTCCTCACAACCAGCTTCTCAGAGGCCACTGGTGCTGACAGGGGATTGAGGAAGTGTGGTGTGTATAACTGGCCCATAACCTCAGCGCAGCAGTTACCACAAGCCACGTAGCTCCCATCATCTTATGTAAACAATATTACAATCTTGAGAGGACAAAATCACCTCAGAGCCCGAACTCACAGCCAGTTCCAGACAATACCGGAGTGCTTCTTGTCATCAAGGGAACTGTTCAGAGCTACAAGTCCAGGTGAAGAAAACAAGCAACAAGATCTCTGGAACAGACTCTAAATTGCTCAAGTAGAGGCCATATTTGGACAGTTTACATACATTTTAATCAAGTCTCAGTTTTTCTTACCCATGTTAATTAATATCGAAAGATGTGTGAGAGATAATTAAATTTTGTACACATTTCTGCCTCGTGGGGACCTGGCTGCTTCTCTTTTGAGTTGTTAGAAGTGCCTGTCCCTCCAGGGCACCTGCCCTCAGATGCTGACTTCAGAGATGCCAGCCACCACAGGCACAGAACTTTTCTTTTCCTTGGTGACCAATTTCCCTAAGTCATGGCACCCCCTTAGTTTCCTTCTGCCTCAAACTTCCCATTTTATTTGATTTCTTGTTTGCAGGAAGCCAACCAGGAGCCCCTCGTCAGTGCTTTCAGTTTCTCACCCACGCTCTCTGCTCTGAGCAGTTGGGGAAGCGCTCTGTCTGCTGGCTTTAGCCCTCATCGTTAGATTTCACTGCTTAACTGGGCATCGGAGTGGTTCAAGTGCTCCTCACCAGATTCTAAATGGTTTGAGTCAAATATTTACTTTATTTCCTTGATATGATATGCTACCCCGGCATTCCGTGCATTTTCAAATGTTTGCAGTCCCGGGTCCCGTCAGTTGTTACAAAATGTAATATAGGGCGCCCTTGCAAAAAGATCTACTATATCCTTCCTTTGTCTTACAAAGAATGGAGTTAGTTTAGATTTCCAGACTCTGGTATAATGAATCGGAGTACATTAAATTTGTGCATTTTAAGCAATAATCAATTATAATTTCATTTCTCTTTATAACTGAACGAAATTCCACTATGTATAGGTACCATATTTCATTATGTATTCATGGACATCTGGGCTCTTACCATGTTCTAACTATTTTGAACAAAGCAGTGATGTGCAGGAATAAGTATGTGTCTCTGCAATAGAAAATACAGCATGCCCAGGTGTGGAATATCTAGGTCATATGGTAAATATATTTTTGAGTTTTATAAACCACCACACTGATTTCCATAGTGGCTGCATCATCTCACACTCCCACTAATTGTGAATGGTTGCCCTACTCCCTTTTCCCTACATCTATGGAAGTATTGGATGCCATTCATATTCTCAATCTTAGCAATAAAATTTAAAAACCAGGAGAAGATGAAGTCACACAGGTTTTTATTTTTTTATTTTATTTTTTTATTAAAGATTTCCGTCTCTTCCCCACCACCGCCTCCCATTTCCCTCCCCAACCCCAATCAAGTACCCCTTCCTCCTCAGCCCAAAGAGCAATCAGGGTTCCCTGCCCTGTGGGAAGTCCAAGGAACCCCCACCTCCATCCAGGTCTAGTAAGTTGAGCATCCAAACTGCCTAGGCTCTTACAAAGCCAGTACGTGCAGTAGGATCAAAAACCCATTGCCATTTTTCTTGAGTTCTCA